>NW_016919507.1:5298-81195 GCF_001483705.2 Eufriesea mexicana
AAAAGTCAATGCTGCCAGGGCAATACCTGACCCAAGCTAGCGTAACTTAGCCAAACGTAACATAACGCAAAGTAACGTGCCGCGACCACGATTCTTGCATCCCCAGTGCCAACCAGAACATATTAAAGAAGAGTAGGGCGCTGAAATCTACAATATAACAGCGAAAAGCACGAGAGTCTAAGATATCCCTACAAAGCTTTACCTAACCTAACCTAAGCTTGCGTAACATACCACAACGAATCGTGCCACGGACCCTATGCTGTCCAACTCAGAGTCGGGCAGGGTACAGTAAAGCTATGTAGGGTGCAGAAAGGCGCCGAGAAGAAGCGTATATCACAGCAGTCAAAGCAAACCTAACCAAGTCTAATCCAACCTAACTATACCAAACGTAGCTTAACTAAACATATCTTACCGGGAGATCTATTGCTGGCCTCCACGGAGCCATGCAGGATATATTACAGCATAACGTGCCGAGACAGATATTCATCGCCACCTCAGAGTTAAGCAGAACGTGCTAGAGCAGAGTAGAGCGCAGAAACCACCGAGTAGCAGTGTACAGCATAAGAGCCAAAGCAATCCTATTCCAACCTATTCAAACGAAACGTAACCAAACGTAACAAAACACAACCTTAAGTTGCGAGACCTCTATGGCTGCCCTCCCCAGAGCCAAGCAGATAATATTAGTGGATAGAAGAGCGCAGAAATCCATAGAATCGCAGTGTATAGCGCAAATATCATAGCCACCCTAACCAAACGTAATGTAACCGAACGTAACCCCACCCAACTTAAAGTGCCGAGGACACCATTGCTGGCCTCCACAGCGCCAAGCAGGAAACACTAGAGAGCAGCAGAGCGCAGGAATCCACCGCATTGCAGTGTATAGCACAAAAGTCGAAGACATACTAGCATAACCTGAAAAATCACAACAGAATCAAACGTAACATAGCACAACCTATCGTGCCGCGACAGATATTGCTGGCATACCCAGAGCACAGCAGAACATATTACAGGAGATTAGGGCACGGAAATCCACCGAACGGCAGTGTATAGCACAAAGTTAAAATATACCCTATCCTTCCGTAGCTAAACGTAACGTATCCAAACGTTTCCTATCCCGAACTTATGTGCTGAGAACAGAATTGCTAGCCTCCGCAGGGCCAAACAGGTCAAACTAGAGCATAGTAGAACACAGAAACGCACCGAATAGCAGCGAACTGCGGAAGTGTCGGAACTACCCTATACCGACAGAACCAGCCTTCACATCACCAAACGTTACATAACTCTACCCGTCGTACAGGGACAGCTGTTTCTGGCCTCCCCAGGGCAAAGCAGTATACAGTAGAGCACAGTAATGCCCAGAAGTCCACCCCATTGCCGTTTGTATCACAAAAGTCAACGATATGCTCACATAGCCTGACCTAACGTAACCTAACCAAACGTAGCCTAACTCAACGTAACGTGCCGGGACCATAATTGTAGGCCTCTCCAGCGCCGAGCAGAACATATTAGAGGAGAGCAGAGCACAGAAATCCATACAATATCAGCGTATAAAGGAAAAGTCTGAGCTACCAAAACTTATCCCACAGCAACGTAACCAAACCAAACGTAACATATCTCAACATAACGTGCCGCAGCCACTACTGCCGGCCGCACCGGGGACAAGCAGAAAGTAGTAGCGCACAGTAGAGCGTGGAAATCCACCGAACAGCGGTGTATAGCACAAAGGTCAAAGCTATCTTATACTAACATAGCCAAACGTAACGTAATAAGCGTAACATGTCTCAATCTAACGTGCCGAGACCACTATTGCTGGCCTCCCCAGAGCAGTGGAGAAACTCAAACCAACTTGCCGAAACAACTGCTCCTGGCCACCACAGGACCAAGCAGAATGTCGTAGAGAACAGACGAGCGCAGGAATCCCCGAATAACTGTGTATAGCACGAAAGTCAAAGCTATCCTAACCGAATTTAGCGTAACATTAGGTAACCAAACGTAACCGAAGACAGCCTAACGTGCCGAGACCACAATTTCTGGCGTCCCTACTGACAAGTAGAAAATATTAGAGCACATTAGGATGCAGAAACTCTCCGAATAGCAGCGCGTAGCAAAGAAGTCAATGCTACACTGTCCTAACATAGCAAAGCGTAACATATCCAAACGCAAAATAACTCATCTTATCGTGCCGTGACCACATCTGCTGACCACCCCAGAGACGAGCACACAGATTAGTGGAGAGGAGAGATCAGAAATCCATAGATACACAGTGTATAGACGAAGGTCATGGCTATCCTGACCGAACTATACCTAACCTAACCACCCAAATGCAACATAATAGTGATCGTGGCAAGTAACGTTAGGTTAGGTTAGGTTAGGTTATGTTTAGTCAGGTTGCCTTCGTCTTTTATGCTATGCAGAACCGTGCGGTCGATTTCTACGCTCTACTGTGCTGTAGCATATTCTGCCCGGCTCTGCCGGTGCCAGCAATAGTGGTCACGGCACATTTGGTTGGGTTAGGTCAGGTTTGGTTAGGTTGGGGTAGGATAGGCCCGACTTTTATGCTATACACTGCTATTTGGTCGATTTCTGTGTTCTACTGCGCTACAATATGATCTGCTTGGCTCTGCGGATTCCAGTAATAGTGGTCTCGGCACATTGCGTTAAGTTATGTTACGATTGGTTCTATTACGTTTGGATAGGTTAGGATAGGATTGCTCCGACTTTTGTGATATACGCTGCCATTCGCTGGATGTCTGGGCCCTGCATTGCTCTACTCTGCCCTTCTCGACTCAGTGGAGGCCAGAAATAGCTGCCGCGGCGCGCTAGGTAGGGCTTGGTTACGTTTTGTTACGTTAGGCTTGTTTGGGTTATGTAGGATATCTTTGTCTTTTATGCTGTACACTACCATGCGGTGGATTTTTGCGCGCTGCTCTGCTCTAGTATGTACTGCTTGGCTCTGTGGTGGCCGGAAATTGCGGCTGCAGCAGGTTAGGTTGTGTTATGTCACATTTGGCTATGTTATGTTAGCTTGGGTCCGGTTTGAATAGCTTTCACTTTTCTGCTGTAGCCTGCGATTATGTGTATTTCGGCGGTCCCATCTCCTATAATATGTTCTGTCTTGCTCTGGTGAGGCCAGCAACAGCGGTCGTGGCACGTACAGTTGAGTTAGGTTACGCTTGGGTATGTTACGATTGGATTCGTCAGGAGAGGATAGCTTTGACGTTTGTGCTATGCACTGCCATTCTACTATACTCTGCTCATCTCTGAGGTGGCCAGCAATAGTGGACGTGACACGATAGGTTGAGTTAGGTTACGACTGGTCAGGCTAGGGAGGTCAGGTAAGGTTATGATGGCTTTGACGCTTGTGCTGTGCACTTCGACTCGTTGGATTTCCGCTCCCTACAGTGCTAACATATTCTCTGCTTGGCTCTGAGGAGGCCAGCTATAGTGGTCACTGCACGTCATTTTGAGATATTTTACCCTTCTGCATGTTATGGTTGGTTAGGTTAGGACAGGAGAGCTTTCTCTTATGTGCTATACACTGCCACTCAGCGGATTTCTGCAATCTAAGGTACTCCTGTATGGTCAGCTTGGCTCTGCGAACACAGCAATAGCGGTATCGGCTCGTTATGTTGAGTTACGCAATGTTAGGTTAGGTTAGGTTATGTCAGGTTAGGTTAGCATAGCTTTGACTTTTGTACTTTGCACCTCAATGCGGCGGATTTCTGCGCTCCACTTTGCGCTGTTATCTTCTGGTAGGCTCTGTGGAGGTCAGTAACAATGGTATATGCGCGTAAGGTTCAGTTATGTTACGTTCGGTTATGTTGTTCTTGGTTAGGTTAAGCTAGTGTGACCTTGAATTTGGTACTGTAAACTGCTACACGGTTGATTTCTGTGCACTGCTGTAATCTAATATGCTCTGCCTTGCTCTGTGTAGGCCAGAAATAGTGGCCGCGGCGCGTTAGGATTTGTTGGTCTTGTTTGGGCTAGGAGAGAATGTCTTTGACTTTTGCACTGCGCAATGAAATGCGGTGAATTTCAGCGCTCTACTGTCCTCTAGTATGTTACGCTTGGCTCACCGGAGGAGAGAAATAATCGTCTCGCCATGTTTGTTTGAGATATGCGACGTTTGGCTCTATTATGTTAGCTACGGTTAGGTTTGGGTATCTTCGTCCTTTCTGCTATGCACTGCGATTCTATGGATATCTGCGCTCTACTGGCCGCCACTATGCTCCGTTAGGCTACCTGGAGGCCAGCTATACTGGTCGCGGCAGGTCAGGTTGGGTTAGATTTCGTTTGTTAGGGTTAGGTTACTTTGGTTTGTTCTGGATGGCTTCGACTTTTGTGCTCAACACTGCTATTCTATAGACCTCTGCGTTTCACTGTGCTCTATCATATTCTGCTCATCTCTGGGGACGCCAGCAATAGTGGCCGCAGCACGTCAGTTTCTGTTATGTTACGTTTTGTTAGGTTACGTTAGGTTAGGTTCGATCAGCATATCTCTGACTTTTGTGCCGTACAATGCTATTCGTTGTATTCCTACGCTCCACATTGCACTACTGTATTCTGCTCGACTCTGGGGCGGCCATTAATAATGGCCTCGGCACGTTAGGTTGTGTTAGGCTACGTTTAGTTAGGCCATGTGTGCTTGTGTTACGTTTGGATAGCTTTGACTTTTCTGCTATACAGTGCGATTACATGGATTTCTGTGCCCTACTCTCCTGTAATACAATCCGCTTGGCATTGGGGAGGCCAGAAGTAGTTGTCTGGGCACGTCAGTTTGGGTTAGGTTACGTTCGGTTATGTTATGTTTGCATAGGTTAGGCTAGGGTAGATATGACTTTTGCGCTATACACTGCTATTCGGCCGATATATGCACTATACTGCGCTCTAATATGTTCAGGTTCGCTTTCGGAGGGCCAGCAATACAATATTGTTCTCAGCACGTTAGTATCATTTACGTTACGTTTGGCTAGGTTAGGTTAGTTTGGGTCAGGTTATGATGGCTTTGACTTTTCTGCCACACACTGCCATTCTATTGACTTCTGCGCACTCCTGTCCTCTTATACGTTCTCTTTGGCGATGGGGATGTCAGCAATAGTGGTCTAGGCATGTTAGGTTGGATTATGTTTCGCATGGTTGTATCACGTTTCGTTAGGTTAGGATTTGTTAACTTTGACTTTTGCGCTATGCACTGATATTCGGTGGGTTTCTGCGCTTTACGATGCTCTGCTATACTCCTCTCGACACTGGGGTGGGCAACAATAGTGGTCGTGACACGATTGTTTGAGTTGTATTACGTTTAGTTAGGCTAAGTTGTGTGTGGTTTCGCTATGATGGCTTTGGCCTTTGTGCTGTACATTGTCTTTCGGTAGACATCTGTGCTACACTGTGCTCTAACATGTTCTGCTTGGCTCTATGGAGGCTAGAAATAGTGCTACCGGCTCGTCAGGTTTAGCTGCTCTATGTTTGGTTAGATGCAGTTATGTCAAGTTAGGTTGTGATACCCTTGACTTTTGTGCTACACACTGCTATATGGTAGCTTTTTGCGCTCTACTGTGCTCTAGCGTATTCAGCTTGGCCCTGGGAAAGCATGCAATAGTGGTCTCGGCGCGTTATGTTTAGTTATGTTACGTTTGGTTGTGTTACGTTAGAAGAGGTTAGGACGGGACAGCATTGACTTTTGTTCTATACACTGCTCTTCGGTGTATTTCTGCGGACTACGTTGCTCCACTATACTTTGCCAGACTCTTGCGAGGGCAGTAATAATCGTCGCGGCACGTTAGTTTGAGTTAGGCTACGTTCCGTTCTGTTACTATTGGCTAGGTTAGGAGAGGATGGCATTGACTTTTGCTCTATACACCGCTATTGTGTCGATTTCTGCTCTCTACATTGCTCTAATATGCTCTGCTTGGCTCTCGGGATGCCGGAAATTTTGGTGGCAGCACGAGAGTTTGGGTTACGTTACGTTAGGTTTGGTTTCGCCATGGTATCTTAGACTTTCGCGTTATACATTGCAATGCGGTGCGTTTCTGAGTTCTACTGTGCTCTAGTATGTTCTGTTTGGCTCAGTGGAGGGCAGCAATGGTGCTTTCGTCATGTTAGGTTGAGCTAGGATACGTTCTGTTATGTTCCGTTTGGCTGGGTTGCAATAGGATTCTTTGATTTTTGTGCTATACACTGCTATCAGCTAGATTTCTGCATTCTACTGGTCTCTAATATTTCCTGCTTGACTCTGGAGAGTCCAGCAATATTGGTCTCGTCACGTTACGTTGAGCTACACTACGTCCGTGTAGGTTAGGTTTTGTCAGGTTAGGTTACAACCCCCTTTGCTCTGGGGTGGCCAGGAGCTGTGGTCGCGGCACGCCATGCAGGGTTTCGCTTCCTTTGCTTATGTTAGATTAGGTCAGGATAGATGAGTCTTTCTACGGCTTTTGTGCCCTTCACGGCAATGCGGTGGCATCCTGCGCTCTACTGTGCTCTAATATGTTCTGCTTGGCTCTGTGGAGGCCAGCATTAGTGGTCGCGGCCCGTTATGCTGAGTTAGGCTAGGTTTGGAAAGGCTAAGTTAGTTTGCGTTAGGTTTGGATATCTTTGGCTTTTCTGCTATACACTGCGATTTTACGGATTTCCTCGCTCGACTCACTTCTAGTATGTTCTGACGACTCTGACGTGGTCAGCAATAGTGGATGAGGCTCGTTAGGCTGCGTTAGGTTTCGCTTGGTTATGTTACGATTTGTTTGGTTAGGACAGGATATCTTTGACTTTTTTGTTGTACACTGCTATTCGGTGGATTCCTGCAACCTACTGCGTTCTCGTGTGCTCTGCATCGCTCTGGGGCGCACAGCAATTGTGGCCTCGGCAAGTTAAGTTGAGCTGGCTGCCCTCGGCTTGTTTAGGCAAGTACAGATGCGGTTTGGATATCTTTGGCTATCTTGTGTACACTGCAACGCGACGGACATCTCCGCGTTACTTTTCTCTTGTATATTCTGTTCGGCCCTCGGGATGGCAGTAGTAGTGGCCTCGCAACTATAGGTTGAGTTTGGCTCTGCTTGGCTCTGAGGATGCCAGCAATAGAGGTCTCGTCACGTTATTTCCAGTTAGGCTACCTTTGGTTTGTTTAGGCTTGTTCAGGTAAGGCTTGTATTCCTTTGACTTTCCTGCTGTACACAGAAGTGCGTCTGATTTCTGCGCAATACTGAACTCCAGTATATTCTGTTGTGCTCCAGGGAGGCCAGTAATAGTGGTCTCGCCACGTTAGGTTGAATTTCGTTACGTTTGGTTAGGTTAGGTGAGGGAAGATCAGACTTTTCAGATATACGCTCCTATTCGGTGGATTTATGCGCTCTGCATTGCTCTAATATGCCATGCTTGGCTCCGTGGACGCCAGCAACCGTGCTCTCGGAACGATAGGTTCCTCTACTATGGTGTAATATGTTCTGCTTGGTTCTGGGGAGGCCAGCACTTGTGGTCTCGGCTCGTTAGGTTTAGTTGGCCTATGTTTGGTCAGGTTAGGGTATCCTTGACTTTTGCGGTGTACAATGCTTTTTGGTGTGTTTCTACGCTTTACTTAGCTCTACAACACTCTGTTCGACTCTGTGGTGTTCGGTAATAGTTGCCTCGGCGCGTCAGGTGGAGATAGGTTACGTTCGGTTAGGGTACGTTAGTATGGGTTATGACTGGATATCTTCGGCTTTCGTGGTGTAAACAGTTTTTCGGTGCATTTCTGCTCTCTACTGTTCTCTAGTATGTTCTGCTTGGCTCTGGGCAGGCCAGCAATAGTGTCGCGTCACGTTAGGTTGTGTTAGGTTACGTTAGATTAGTCTATGTTAGCACGTGTAAGGCTTGGATAGCTTTGAATTTGCTGCCATGCACTAAGATTCTAAGGATTTCTGCGCCCTACTCACCTCTAATATGTTCTGCATTGCTTGGGAGGCCAGCAGTAGTGGTCGCGACGCGATAGGTGGAGATACATTACGTTTGGCTAGGTTGGGTTACGTAGTGTTATGTTGGGATAGCTTCGACTTTCGTGCTACACACTGCTATCCAATGGACTTCTGTGCTCTTCCGTGCGCTATTGCAACCTGATTGTCTCTGTGGATGCCAGGAATAGTATTCACGTCACGTTAGGCTGACTCTTGTTACGTACACTTTGGCTAGGTTTTGTTAGGTTTGGTTAGGATAGCTTTGCCTTTGAGCTGTACACTGCTATTCGGACCATTTCAGCGTTCCATATTGCCCTGCTATATTCTGCTTAGCTCTCGTGAGGCCAGCAGTAGCGGTCGTGGCACATCATGTTGAGCAACGTTACGTCCGCTTCTGTTACGTTTGGCTAGGCTAGGACAGGATAGCTGGGACTTTTCTGGTATACACTGCTATTCGGTCGAATCCCGCGCTCTACTGTGCTGTAATATGCTCTGCTTGGCGTTGGGAAAATGGCAATGGTGCTCCGGGCACGTTAGGTAGAGTAACGTTACGTTTAGTTAGGTTACGTTTGGTAATGTTGGGATAGGATGTATTGGACTTTTGTGCTATGCACTGCCGTTCGGTGGATCCCAGCGCTCGTCATTCCTATACTATAATTTGCTCTGTTCCTGGGAGACCAGCAATAGCGGTGGCGGCAGGATAGTTTTGGTTATGTTACGTTTGGTCAGGTTAGGCTATGTTACGTTTGGCTATAATGGCATCGACTTTTGCGTTGTACACTGCTATCGGGTGATTTCTCCGCTCCACTGTTCTCTATTAAGTTCTGCTTGGCTCTTGGGAGTCCAGCAATAGGTTTCTCGGCTCATTGGGTTTAGTTATTCTACGCTTCGTTAGGCTATGTTAGGTCAAGTTGGGATAGGATATCTATGACTTCTGTGCCATAAAATGCTTTTCGGAGGACTTGTGCTCTCTACATTGATCCACTATACGCTGCCCAACTCCCGGGAGGCCAGAAATAGTGGTAGTGGCATATTAGGTTGAGTTAGGGTACGTTCGGTTAGGTTAGGTTGGGCAACGTTTGGTTATGATCGCTCTGACTTTCGCGCTACACGCAGATATTCGGTGGATTCTTGCGCATACATGCGCTCTACTGAGCTCTAGTATATTCTGCCTGGGTATGCGGAGGTTAGCTGTAGTGGTCTTGGCACGTTAGTCCGAGTTACGTTACGTACGGTTGTGCAACGTTTAGTTAAGTTAGGAGAGGTTAGCTTTGACTTTTGTTCCATACACCGTTATTCGAAAAACTTCCACGCTCTGCATTCCTGTGCTCTACTCTACGCGACGATGGGGAGGCCAGTAGTAGTTGTCTCGGCAAGTTGGATTCAGTTGGGCTACGTTTGGTTAGGTTACGTTTGTTTGGGTTAGTTTTGGGCTGCTTTTACTTTTCTGCTCTACACTGCTATACGTTGAACTTATGCGCTCTACTGTGCTCCAGTATGTTCTGCTTGTCTCCGTGGAGGCCAGAAAAAGCGGTCGTGGCATGTTCCTTTGAGATATGTTACGCTTGGTTAGGCCAAGTTAGTTTAGTTATGTTTGGCTAGGATGGCTCTGACCTTTGTGCTATGCACCGCTATTCGGTGGATTTCTGCGCTCTACTGTGTTCTAGTATGTTTTGCGTGTCTATGGTGAGGCCAGCGGTATTGGTTTCGGCACGTTATACTGGGACATGTTGCGTTTGGTTATGCTACGTTTGGTTAGGTTAGGAAAGGATGTCTTCGGCATTTGTGCAATACACTGCTATTCGATGGATTCCTGTGCTCAGCATTTCTCTACTAAGCTCTGCTTGTCTCTGGATACGCCAGCAATAGTTGCCTCGGCACGTTAAGTTGGGTTAGGCTACGGATGGTATGGCTACGTTTGTTTGGGTTAGGTGCGGATAGCATTGACTTTCGTGACATACACCGTTGTGCGGAGCATTTCTGCACTCTACTGCGTTATGTTATATTCCGCTCGGCCCTGGGGGTCCAGCAATAGAGGCCGCAGCACGTTGTGTTGAGATAGGCCTCGTTTGGTTAAGTAACGTTAGCTTGGTCTAGGCTTGGATAGGTATGTCTTTTCTGCTATACACTGCGATACTATGGATTTCTGCTCTCCATCCCCTCCAACATTTACTGCTTGGCCCCGGGGAGGCCGGAAATAGTGGTCGCGTCACGTTAGGTATATTTATGTTACGTTTGGCAATACTTCGATTGGTTAGGTTAGGAGAGGAGACCGTTGACTTTTCCACTGTACACTGCTATTCGGCGGATTTCTGCGCTATACTGTGCACTAGTAAATTCTGCTCGGCTCCTGGGATGTCAGTAACAGTGGTCTAGGCACGTTAGTTTCAGTTATCTTACGTTTGGTTTTGTTATGCTTGTTTGGGATAAGCCAGGGTAGCTTTGACTTTTGTGCTATACATAGCCATTCGGTGAATTTCTGAGCTGCACTCCTATCTTGTATGATCTGAAAAGTTCTGGGGAGGAGAGAAACGGTGGCCGCTGCACGTTTGTTTGAGTTAGGTCTCGTTTGGCTATGTTTCGTTTGTTTTGGTCAGGTACTGGTAGCTTTGACTTTTCTGCTGTACAATGCGATTCTGTGGACTTCGGCGCTCTCAAATCCTCAAGTATGTCCTGCACGGCGATGGGGAAGCCAGCAACAGTGCCCTCGGCATGTTACGTTAAGTTTGGTTACGTTCGTTTTTAATACCTTTAGATAGGTAAGTTTACAATATGTTTGACTTTTGCACTGTATACTGCAATTCTGTGGGTTTCAACGCCCAACGTAGCTCTACTGTACCCCGCCCGACTCTAGAGAGGCCAATAATAGTGGTCTTGGCACGTTAGGTTGTGTTGTGCTACGTTTGGTTTGGTTACACTTGTTTGTGTTATGTTCGGATGGCTTTGACTTTTCTGCTATACACTGCGATTCTATGGACTTCTGCGCTCTACTCTTCTCCAATGTGTTCTGTTTGGCTCTGAGGAGGGCAGCAATAGAGGTCTCGGCACGTTAGGAGTGGTTATGCTACGTTTGGTTACGTTAGGTTTGGTTAGGTTAGGACAGGGTAGCTTTGACCTTTGTGCTATACAATGCTATTCGATCGATTTCTGCGCTCTACTGTCATCTGATATTCTCAGCCTTGCTCTGCGGAGACCAGGAATAGTGCCGCGGCGCGCTATGTTAGGCTTGGTAACGTTTGTTCATTTTACGTTTGGTTAAGTTAGAAAATGTTAACCGTTACTATTGCGCTCCACACTGCTATTCGGTGGATTTCTGCGCTCTTCGTTGCTCTACTGTACTCTCTCGACACTGGCAATACCAGCAACGGCGGTCGTGGCACGATAGTATGAGGTATGTTAGGTTTGGTTGGGTTTGGTTAGGTTGGCTTGGACTTTTGTGCTATACACTGCAATGCGGAGGATTACTCCGCTCTACCGTGCTCTAGTATATCCTGCTTGGCTCGGGCGAGGCAAGCAATGGTGGTCTCAGCACGCTAGGTTGAGTTATGCTACGTTCGGATATCTTACGTACGGGTATGTTAGGATAGGGTAACTTCGACTATTGTGCTATGCAGTGCGATTCTATGGATTCCTGCCCTCTGCCATCCTCTAATATGTTTTACCTGGCTCTGGTGATGCAGCAATATTGATCTCGGCATGTCAGTATGTGCTACGTTCCGTTTCGTTACGTTAAGTTTGGTCATGATAGGATAGGTTAGCTTTGACATTTCTGCTATACGCTGCTATAAGTTGATTTCTGCGTTCCGCATTGCTCCAGTACAGCCTGCTCGACTCTGGGGATGCCAGTAATAGATGCCCCGGCACGTCAGGTTTGGTTAGGCTTCGATTGGCTTGGCTACGTTTGCTTCGGCTATGTTTGGATAGATTTGGCTTTCGTGGTATACACTGTTACTAGGTGGATTTCCGCGCACTACTGTTCTCTTCTATACTATGCTAGACTCTGGGAAGGCCAACAACAGTGTTTGCGGCAGGCTACGCTCAGTCCGTCTACTTTTCGTTAGGTTGGCTTATGTTAGGTTAGGATAGTACAGCATTGACCTTTGTGCTACACGCCGCTGGCCGGTGGATTTCTACGCTCTCCGATGCTCTACTATACCCTACTCGACCCTGGGGATAGCAGCAATGTCGGTCGCAGCACGATAGAATGAGTTACGTTCTGCAAGGTTAGGTTAGGTTAGGGTTGGTTAGGGTGGCTTCGATATTTGTGCTATACTCTGCAATGCGGAGTGTTTCTGCGCTCCGCTGTGATCTAATATGTTCTGCTTGGCTCTGGGGAGGCCAGCAATAGCGGTCGTACGCGTCTTGTTGTGTTACGATACGTTTGGCTACTTTAGGTTTGGCTAAGTTTGGTGGCGATGGTTTTGACTTTTGCGCTATACGCTGATATACGCTGGCTTCGTGCGCTCTGCAGTACTATAGCATTTTCGGCTTGGCTATGGGGAGGCCAACAGTATTGGCCTCGGCCAGTCAGCCGAAGCTATATTGCGTTTGATTGCGCTCCGTTCGGTATGGTTAAGATAGGGTAGCTCCTATTTCTGTGCTATACACAGCTGTTCGGACGATTTCAGCGTCCTATATTGCTCGGCTCTACTCTGGTTAGCTCTCGCGAGACCAGCAGTAGCGGTCGCGGCACGTAAGGTAGGGTACCAATACGTCTTCCTATGTTTCATTTAGTTAGGTCTGGAGAGGATAGCTTTGACTTTTGAACAATAAACTGCATTTCGGTGGATCTCTGCGCTTTTCAGGGCTCTAATATGGTCCGCTCGACGCTGTGGGTGCAAGCAATGGTGGTCCCCGCACGTTAGGTTAAGTCAGGCTTCGTTCGGCTAGGTTAGGTTTTGTCGGTTTAGGTTAGGAAGTTTCTGACTACGGTGCTTCGCACTTCTGTGCGGCGAATTCCTGCGCTCTAATGTCCTCTAGTATATTCTGCTTTACTCTCTGGAGGTCAGCAATAGTGTTGCACGCACGTTAGGGTTAGTCAGGATACGTTTGGTTATGTTACTTTAGGCTAGGTTAGGATAGGATAGCTTAGACCTTTGAACTATACACTCTTCTTCGGTGGATTTCTGTGCTCTACATTGCTCTACTAAACTCTAGTCGACACTTGGGAGGTCAGCAACAGTGATCGCGGCACGTTATGTTCAGCTAGAGTACGTTCGGTTTGGTTAGGTTTCGTTGCGATAAGTCAGGATATCTGCGACTTTTGTGCTACTCACTGCCTTTCTATAGACGTCTGTGCTCTACTGTGCGCTATCACACTCTGCTGTAATCCGGGGAGGCCAGTAATAGTGGTCGCAGCACGTTATTTTTAGTTATGCTACGCTTGGTTGGGTAGCAATTCGTTAGGTAAGGAGCGGCTTCCTTCTACTTTTGGATGTACACTACCATTCGGTGGGTTTCTGCGCTCTTCATAGATCTACCATGCTCTGCTCGACTTCGGGGAGTCCAGAAACAGCGGCCACGGCATGCCAGGTTGGGTTAGGTTAGGTTTGGTTGGTTTACGTTAGCATGGGTAAGATAGTAGAGAGTAGAAGTCAGAAATCCATAGAATCGCCTTGTAAACCGGAGAAGTCATAGTTACCCATACCAACAGAACATACCGAAAAATAGTCTAACTGAACCTAAATTGCTGAGGCCGCTATTGTTTCCCTACCCAGAGCCAAGCAGGCTATACTAGCGCGCAGTAGATCACAGAAATCCACCGAATAGCAGTGTTCGGCGCAAAAGTTAATGCTATCCTGTCCAAACATATCCTGAACCAACCTAGCCGTACGTAACCTGACAGGACGTAACGAGCAGAGACCATTATTTCTGGCCTTCCATAGATAAGCTGAAAGCATTAGAGCACCCTAGGGCATAAAAATCCACCAAATAGCAGACTATAGCGCTAAAGTCAAAGCTATCCTCCACTAACCTAGCCAACCTTAACAAACCCAAACGTAACCTAACTCAACCTAACGTGACGATACCACAAATACTGGCCTCGCCAGAGCCAAGCAGAACACATTAGTGGAGACTACAACGCAGAAATCCAAAGAGTCGCAGTGCATGTAGGAAAAGGCACAGTCGCCCAAACATAACCAAAACGAACAGAACATAACCAAAAATAGCCTATCACAGCCCAATGTGCCGAGACCGCTGCTGCTGCCCTCCTCGGAGCGAAGCAGGACAAACAAGAGCACAGTAGAGCGCAGAAATCCATCGAAACGCAGCATACAGCGCTAAAGATAAAGCTATCCTGACGAAAGATTGCCTAACCCAGCGCAACGAACGCTACTTTACTCAAAATAAGGAGTCGAGACCACAGTTGCTGGACTTCCAGGATTATGCTGAGAATATTAAAGCATTGTAGGGGTCAGAAACCCACCTAAGAGCAGACCATAGCACTAAAGTCAAATCTATCCCCTCTTAACCTAACCAAACTTTATACAACCGAACGCAACGTAACACAACGTAACGTGCAGAGACCGCAATTTTTGCCGCCCCAGAGAGAAGCAGGACATACTAGAGCACAGAGGAGTGCAGAAATCCACCAAATATCAGTGTAAAGCACAGAAGATAAATATAACCCGTCCAAACATAGCCTGAACCAACCTAACCGAACGTAACATGACTCATCATAACGAGCCGAGACAATCATTGCTGGCCATGCCAGGGCGAAGCTGAAAAGATTAGTAATCATCTCCTTAGCTAACCAAACGTAACATAACCAAACGCTGCCTAACTTAACCTAACGTGCCGCTACCACTACTGCTGGCCTCCCCGCCGCCAAGCAGACCACACTAGTGGAGAGTATAATGCAGAAATGCGTTGAATTGCAGCGTATATCGGGAAAGTCAAAGCTACCCAAATCTAACCCAAACCAACAGAACATAGGCAAACATAGCCTAGCTCAACGTAACGTGCCGTGACCGCTATTGCTTTCCTCTTCAGGGCAAAGCATGACACACTGGTGCACAGTAGAGTGCAGAAACCTACAGAATAGCAGTGCACAGCGCAAAAGTTAAAGCTACCCTAAGCAAACATAGCCTAACCCAACATAACCGGACGTAACCAGACTCAACTTAACGTGTCGAGGCCATTATTGCTGGCCTCCCTAGATCCAAGGCGAAAACGTTAGTGGAGTGTAGAACGCAAAAATCCATAGAATCGCGGTGCAATGCAGAGAAGTCAAGGCAGCCCAAAACTAATCCAAACCAGCAGAACATTACCAGACGTAGCCTAACTCAACCTTACGTACCGAGACCGCTATTTTTGCCCAACCCAGAGCCAAGCAGGTCATACTAGCGCAGAGTAGAGCGCAGAAATCGAAAGAATTGCAGCGTACAGAGCAAAAGTTAAAGCTACACTGTCCAAATATTACCTAACACAGCATAAGCGATGGTAACTTGTCGCAACGTAACGTGCCGGGGCCACTGTTGCTGGCATTCCCAGAGCCAAGCAGAATAGACCAGAGCAGAGTAGGGTGTGGAAATCAGCCGCATTGCAGTGTATAGCAAAAAATCGAAACTATCCTGCCCAAACATCGCCAATCGTAACATAGCCAAACGTAACCTATCTCTACATATCGTGCCGCCAACACTATTATTGGCCTCCCCAGGGAAAATCGGGGCACAGTAGAGGAGAATAGAGCGCAGCAATCCATAGATTCGCAGTGAATAGCAGAAAAGCCAAAGCTATCCAAACCTAACCCAAACTAACGCAACCTACCCAAATGTAGAATAACTCAGCGTAACCTGACGCGACCACTATTGCTGACCCCTCCAGGGCCCAGCAGAATATAGTAGATTACATTAGAGTGCAGATATCCACCAAACAACGGCGTATAGCACTGAAGTCAATGCTGTCCTAACAAAACATAGCCTAACCGAACCGGACTAAGGTAACGTAACAGAACCTAACCAGACACGACCAGAATTGCTGGCCGCCGAAATGTCGAGCGGAGTTTAGTGGAGCAACGTAGAGCGCAGAAGCCCACCAAACTACAGCGTAAAGCACAAAAGTCAAAGCTACCCTCACGTAACATAACGAAGCGTAACGTAATCAAACGTAACCTTCCCCAACGTAACGTGCAGAGGCCACTATTGCTGGCCTCCCTAGAGTCAAGCAGAACATACTAGAGCGCAGTGGAGCGCAGAAGTCATCCGAATGGCAGTGTATAGCACAAAAGTCGAAGCTACCCTCATCTAACCTATCCTATTATATCCGAACAAAACGTAACACAACTCAACTTAATTTGCCGAGACAATTAGCGCCGGCCTCCCCAGTGCAAAGTAGTACTTACTAGAGCACGGTAGAGTGCAGAAATACACTGGATAGCTGTGTATAGCACGAAAGTCAATGCTGTCCTAACGAAACATAATCTACCATAACCTAACAAAACGTAACTTTACTCAAACAAGAGTGCCATGGACACTATTGCTGGCGTCCTCAGGACCAAACAGACGGTAGTAGAGCAATGTAGAGTGCAGAGATCCTCTGAATAGCATTGTGTAGCACAAAAGTCAATACAACGCTCTCCTAACTTAACAAAACTTCATATCACCAAACGTAGCATTGCTCAAGCCATCGTGCCGAGACATCTGCTGCCGTGCTCCACAGGTCCAAGCAGAATGTTGTAGAGAATAGACGAGCGCAGGAATCCCCGAATAACTGTGTATAGCACGAAAGTCAAAGCTGTACTAACCGAATTTAGCGTAACATTAACCAACCAAACGTAACCGAAAACAACCTAACGTGCCGATACCACAATTTCTGGCCTCCCTAGAGACAAGTAGGATATATTAGGGCACAGTACGTTGCAGAAACTCTCCGAACAGCAGCGCGTAGCAAAGAAGTCAATGCAATACTGTCCTAACGTAGCAAAGCGTAACATAGCCAAACGCAACCTAACTTAACCTATCGTGCCGTGACCACTACTGCTGACCACCCCAGAGCCGAGCAGCACAGATTATGGGCGTGGAGAGTTCAGAAATCCACAGAAACAGATTGTATAGGCGAAGGTCATGGCGATCCTAACCGAAATATGCTTAACCTAAGCACCCAAATGTAACATAATTGTGATCGCGGCAAGTTACGTTTCGTTAGGTTAGATTATGTTTAGACAGGTTGCCTTCTACTTTTGTGCTATGCACAGCAATCCGGTCGATTTCTGCGCTCTACTGTTCTGTAGCATATTCTGCCCGTCTCTGCGGGTGCCAGCAATTGTTGCCACGGCACGTTAGGCTGTGTTAGGTTCCGTTTGGTTAGGTTAGGATAGGATAGATCCGACTTTCATGCTATACACTGCTATTCGGTGGATTTCAGCGCACTACTGTGCTTTAGTGTGAACTGCTTGGCTCAGGGAGACCAGCTATGGT
Organism: Eufriesea mexicana; assembly: GCF_001483705.2. Classification (NCBI taxonomy): domain Eukaryota; kingdom Metazoa; phylum Arthropoda; class Insecta; order Hymenoptera; family Apidae; genus Eufriesea; species Eufriesea mexicana. The sequence continues at coordinate 22,640 of NW_016919507.1, forward strand.
GGTCTCGGCAAATTAGGTTGTGTTAGGTTACGTTCGGATAGGTTAGGTTAGTCTGGGTTGGGTTAGGATAGCTCTGACCTTCCTGCTTTACATTGCCTTCTTTTGGACTTCTGCGCTCCACTCTCCTTTAACATTTTCTGCTTGGCGTTGGGAAGGCCAGCATATTTGACTCGGCTCGTTAGGTTCATTTAGTCTACATTTGGTTGGGCAAGGATATGCCTGGTAATGTAAGGGTACCCGTGACATTTGTGCTAATCGCTGCTATTTGGTGACCGCCAGCGCTCTACTATGCTCAAGTGCGTTCTGCTTGGCTCTGCGGATTCCAGTAATAGTGGTCTCCGCAAATTACGTTAAGTTATGTTACGATTGGTTTTACATTCCTAGGATAGGAATGCTCCGACTTCTGCGATATATACTGCCTTTCGCTGGATGTCTGTGCCCTACATTGCTCTACTTTACCCTCCTCGACAAAGGGGAGGCCAGAAATAGCGGCCGCGGAGTGCAAGGTAGGGCTAGGTTACGTTTGGCTGTATTATGTTTGCTTGCGTCCTGTTTGGATAGCTTCAACTTTTCTGCTGTAGCCTGTGATTATGTGTATTTCGGCGGTCCCATCTCCTATAATATGTTCTGTCTTGCTGTGGTGAGGCCAGCAACAGTGGTCGCGGCACGTACTGTTGAGTTAGGATACGCTTGGGTATGTTACGATTGGATACGTCATGAGAGGATAGCTTTGACGTTTGTGCTATGCACTGCCATTCTACTATACTCTGCTCATCTCTGAGGTGGCCAACAATAGTGGACGTGACACGATAGGTTGAGTTAGGTTACGATTGGTTAGGCTAGGTAGGTTAGGTTCTGTTATGACGGTTTTGACGCTTGTGCCGTACACTTCGACTCGTTTGATTTCTGCTCCCTACTGTGCTAATATATGCTCTGCTTGGCTCTGAGGAGGCCAGCAATAGTGGTCACTGCACGTCATTTTGAGATATTTTACCTTCGTGTATGTTGCGGTTGGTTAGGTTAGGAGAGGAGAGATTTCACTTATGTGCTATACACTGCCACTCAGCGGTTTTCTGCAATCTAAGGCACCCTAATATGGTCTGCTTGGCTCTGCGAAACACAGCAATAGTGTAATCGGCTCGTTATGTTGAGTTACGCTACGTTTGGTTAGGTGAGGTTAGGTTAGCATAGCTTTGACTTTTGTACTTTGCACTGCAATGCGGCGGATTTCTGAGCTCTACTATGCTCGACCAAATTCTGAGTGTCTCTGTGGAGGCCCACAATGGCGGTCTGGGCACAATGTGTTGAGCTAGATTACGTTTGGTTATGTTATGCTTCGTTAGGTTAGGCTAGGATAACTTTGACTTTTGCGCTATAAACCGCTGTTCGTCGGACTTCTGCGCTCTACTGTGCTCTACTATGCGCTGCTTGGCTCTGAGGAGGCCAGCAATAGTTGTCTCGGCACATAAGGTTGAGTTATGTTACGTTTGGTTATGCTACGGTTGGTGAGGATGGGAGAGGATAGCTCTTAATTTTATGCTGTACACTGCCATTCGTCGGCTTCCTGCACTCTACTGTGCTCTAACATGTTCAGCTTGGCTCTGGAAAGGACGGCAATACTGGCATTGGCACACAAAGTTGAGTTAGTCTATGCTTGGCTAGGTTAGGTTGTGTCATGTTTGGTTAGGGCACCTCTAACTTCTGTGCTATACACTGCAATACGGCGGATTTCTGCGCTCTACTGTGCTCTGGCAAACTCTGAGTGGCCCTGCGGTGGTCTGCAATATTGGTCTAGGCACGTTAGGTTAAGATAGATTACGTTTGTTTATGTCATGTTTGGTTAGGTTTGGCTTGGACAACTTTGACTTTTGTTATATAGACCGCTGTTCGTTGCATCTCTGCACTCTGCTGTGCTCAAATATGCTGTGCCTGCCTCTGGAGATGCCAGAAATTGTGGTCACCTCACGTTAAGTTGAGTCAGGTTACGTTCGGTTAGCTTATGTACGCATGGGTTGAGTGCCGCGCTGAATGTCGAGCGAGACGGACGCGTTCACTGCGCTTCTACTATTGGGAGGTATTTTCTGCGGAAAAGTGCGTTTTCTGGCGCGTGGATTAGAGTCACACTGTGCGTGTGGTGCGTGGGTGCACGTGGCCGGGGACTCGCGTCACGAAGTATGTCGTGGTGCCGATAAAAATTGAACTTGTTTGGAAGCCTTTTTCTTCCTTTATTCGTGGCATCAACGAAGTTGTGGCCGCCGCTACGTCGCAGGTAGGCGAGGGACGGTGCCCATTGTCAGCCGCGGATCCGCGCGCCTGCCCAGCGAGGCATACTTGGGCCGAGGGTCACACCACAATGCAAGCGGCGGAGCAGGGACTCGCAACCCGTATAGTGGTAATCATCCCGGGGAAGCCGGACAATTTACCGAGGAGTGAAGGTACGGTTATAATTTGTGGTGTCGAAGCGGCTCCAGTGGAGCTTCCCTCGTCGAAGAACGGGGCACTTAGCCCTACTGCAGGTGCTACGAGGCGCGTGACTCGTAGTACCGCAATGCGTAAGGCGCGGCTGGCGGACCTCGAGGGGGAGTGCTCCTCCTTCGCAGGTGCCGTCAGCGTCACGGGCGACGGCGAAGCCAATTCGAAAGCTGCGTCGGCGAATACCGTCTCCGCGAACACTACCGCGAAGTGCACGCCGACTGGCGGAGCACCGGCCCACAGCCGGCCCAAGAGAAGGGGGGCCTGGAGGAGGCCATGGGCACGGCCTAACTTTCACGCCATCCATGGTGCTCCAGGCCAACCTGAACCACTCGCGGGAGCCGCAGGATCTGCTCCTGCAGTCGCTCTTTGAGCTGGGTGTCGGTCTGGCTGTTACCGCAGAGCCGTACCGTATCCTCGATCAAGACGTGTGGTTCGGGGATCGGGACGGCTCCGTGGCGATCATCGCCAGGGGACAACTGCGGACACCCGCACCAACGCTGCTTCACGGCGGTGAGGGTATCGTGGCGGTATCCTGGAACGATGTAGCCGTGGAGGGGTGCTACGTCTCTCCCAACCGCGGCTTCTCGTCGTGCGAGAGGTACCTGGACGAGCTCGGATGTTTCCTTAGTAGACACATGGCTCGTCCGGTTCTGGTGCTGGGGGACTTCAACGCGCACTCCGTGGCGTGGGGTCCACCGCGGTTGGATCTCCGGTTGCTCAACCGGGGCTCCGTAAGCACGTGCGTCCGGTGAAAGCGGCACGTCCATCGTGGACTTGTCGTTCGCATCGCGGCAGCAGTGCGGCGGGTCACCTGCTGGAGGGTGGCGGAGGAGGTGGAAACGCTTGGCGACCACCTCCACATCACCATGATGCCTGCCGTCACTACTCGCACCGGTCGGAACCACCCAGCGGGAAGCACACCACTGCGCTGCGATGGGCGCTCGGGCGCCTGGACCGCGACATCTTCGCCGCGGCCGTCCAGGTCGTCACCTGGGCGAATGAGGCCGTCGGGCGCGAAAACGACGAAGCGGAGTTAGGGGCGGAGCGGCTAACTGCGGCGATGAAGCGCGCCTGCGACGTCGCCATGCCGCGGGTGAGGGAGCCACCTTCGCCTGGTGCAGTGCACTGGTGGTCGTCCGAAATCGCGCAGTTCCGGGATCTGTGCGTGCTCGCCCGGCGCCGGTACACCCGGGAGGGTATCGCACGCCTCCATAGCGGGTACCGGTCCGCGTTTGGCGATCTGCGGAGGCAGATTCGCAGAGCCAAATCTCGGCAATGGTACCAACTCCTCGCGACGCGCGAAAGCGATCCGTGGCGACGCCCGTATAAATTAGTAATGGGAAAGTTAAGGTCATGGACGTCCCCCGTGACCGAGCGTATGGAGCCCGAGCTCCTGCGGCAGGTGATCGACACCCTCTTCCCTGTGGTGGCGGAGGAGGGTGTGCAACCCGCTGTAGTGCGGTCGGAACTGGTCGGATGGTCCGACGAGCTGGGGGTATCGCGCTAGGTGTTGGGCCTTGCGGTCGTTAGGACGGGGGCGTGGAGCAGCGCCCCCAGACCAGACGGCAACCCAGGCCGAGCCCTTGCACTGGTTCTGGAAGCGTGGGGTGACCGTGTGTGACAGCTGTTCGACAGCTGCCTCAGGACCGGTCGCTTCCTGGCATGTTGGAAGAGAGCGAGGGTCGTGCTGATCCAAGGGAAGCCGCCGAACTCTCCGAATGCATACCGGTCGAAATGCCTGCTCGACGAGGCGGGCAAGCTCTGCGAACGCGTTCTAGCTGCCCGCCTCCGAAAGCATTTAACGGACGTGGGTCCCGATCTCAGCGTCAGCCAGTTCGGAATCCGGCATGGTCGGTCGACGATCGACGCAATCAAGCGCGTTCGTACCCTGTCGGAGGCTGCCGTTGACCGGGGCGGGGTGGTGCTGGCGGTCGGCGTGGATATCGCCAACGCCTTGAACACCCTGCCATGGGCCGCCATCCGGTGTGCCCTGTTGTACCACAGGATTCTCAATACATGATGGCGTTGATCGGCCATTATTCGACTATTTGGCGGAGCGCTCGATCGAGTGTCACGAACGATACTCGACCGCCGTGCGGGCGACGAACTGCGGGATTCCACAGGTTTCGGTACTCGGGCCGATCCTCTGGGACCTCGCGTACAACGCCGTGTTGCGCACTCCCCTCCCCCGCGGCCTGAGCCTGACGTGTTACGCGGACGACACGCTGGTGATGGCCGCCGGGTCGAGTTGGATGGAAGCCACGCTGCGCGCGGCAAGCGGCGCGGCCCTAGTGGCGAATAGCATCCAGCGGACGGGGCTGTGTATCTCCCCCGAGAGGGCCGAGGCAATGTGGTTTTGCCATCGGTACCACGGGAAGCCGCCCTAGTCCCTAATGCGCGTGGGGAAAGTCGTGGTCGAGGTACGGGACCGGATGAAATACCTCGGCATCTTCCTCGATAGCCACTTGAAGTTCGACGAGCATTTACGCGCGCTGGAACCACTTCTGGAAGGTATGGCGGGGGCGCGGTGTCGCCTGCTACCCAACCTGGGAGGGCCAGACGGGAGTGTGCGCCGCCTTTACACGGGAGTCGTTCGCTCGGTGGCACTTTACGGGGCTCCGATCTGGGCGAACGACCTGGTCGCCAGTCCGCGCAGTCTGGTGATTCTCCGGCGAGTCGCTCGCAGGATGGCGATCATGGTCGTGCGTGGTTACCGTACGATATGCCACGAGGCGGCGATGGTCCTGGCGGGTGTCCCGCCGTTCGCACTGCAAGCGGTGGGGGAGGCCCGTATCTACGGTCTCCTACTCGCTGGCGGAGGCGGTACTCGTAAAGTAGGGGCCGTTTCGTTGAGGCAAAGGTTTCGACAGTCCTTGATGTCAGCCTGGCGAGCTCTACTGAGGAAGCCGAGCAGCCGGCGGCACCGGGCAATCGAGGCTGTGCTCCCCGTGTTGAATGAATGGGGGCGCAGCGGCAGCCGGCACATTTTCCTCCTGACACAGGTGCTAACCGGGCACGGGTGCTTCGGGGAGTACCGGTGTCGTATCGGGTGGGAACGTGAACCGCGTTGTCATCACTGCGGGGAAGCGCGGGACACGGCGCAGCACACGCTGGAGGAATGTCCGGCGTGGTCTCGTGAGCGCCGTGTACTTTGTCGCGTGGTGGGTCCGGACATTTCACACTCAGTCGTCGTGGCGCGGATGACGGAGTGCTTAGGTGCGTGGCGTGCGGTGGCCTCCTTCGGCGAGGCGGTTATGTTACAGAAGGAGGCCGGGAAGAGAGCCCGCGAGCTTAGCGCGTGCTACTCGCGCGTAGAGCGGCGGAGGCTGCAAGCGTCGCTCCGCATTGCGGCGCGCGCACTGCCGGATGTGCTAACGCGTTTGACGTCCGCCTTCGCGATCGTCCATGTACCTACGGCCGGGGAGACCGCCTATCTCTCCCGTTGTAACCGTGGACATCGTGACCACGAGCTTGCGTATGGGGGTCCGCCAGTTCGAGAGACCGTGGTCCGTGCGCGCGGCGTCGCGTGATGGTCGCGCGGCGTCCGTAGGGTGTGCGTACGTTGCGGTTCGGTGGAATGCGTGTTGTGTGCGTGTGCGCGCCTATAATCGACCCGTATCGCACGCATGGACATGATCGTTTCGGGTTTGATTTCCCGTCGCGCCGGGAGGGAACTGCGGTTGCGTCGCGGTGTCGTCCAGGCAATTGCGTCGCCGCGAAGGCCAGGGCGCACCGAAATGCGAAGGGCTGCCTATCGTGGGGGTTTTAGTGGGTACAAATCCCACATAACGCTGCCCCTTCCCTAAGGGGCCGGGTATCTTTGGAAGATTTCCCCCACGTGAAAAAAAAATATTTGCATGGGTTAGGTTTGGACAGCTTTGACTGTCTTGGCACAGGCTGTTATTCAGCGGATTTACTCTGCTCTACTATACGCTGCTTGGCTCTGGGGACGCTAGCAATAGTGGCCGCCGCACGTTAGACTCAGCTAGGTTACGTTCGGGTATGCTAAGGTTTGTTAAGTTCGGAGAGGGTGGCATTGTCTTCTGTGCTATACACTGCTGTTCTGTGGCCTTTGACGCTCCATTGTGATCTGATATATACAGCTTGGCTCTGGGAAAGATAGCAATAGTCGTCCGGGCACGCTATGTAGGGTCACGTGTCGTTCGTTTCGACCAGGTTAGGTTAGGTTGAGTTAGCATATCCTTGACTTTTGTGCTTTGAACTTCAATGCGGCGGATTTCTGCTCTCTACTGTGCTCTGTCATATTCTGGCCTGCTCTGTGGACGTCAGCAGCAGTGGTCTCGGCTCGTTAGGTTGCGTTACGTTACGTTCGGTTTTGCCATGCTTCCTTAGGTTATGCTAGAGTAGCTTTGACTTTTGTGCTGTACACAGACACTCGGTGGATTTCTGCGATGCACATTGCTCTACTATGCTCAGCTTGACTTTGGGGAGGCCAGCAATAGTGGTGGTGTCACGAAAGTTTGGGTTAAGCTACGTTTGGTCAGGTTAGGTTAGGCTAGGGTACGGGAAGATAGCTTTGACTTTTGTGCTAGACACTGCAGTTCGTTGGATTTCTGCGCTCTACTCTGCTCTAATATGTTCTGACTGACTCTGAGGGGGCCAGCAATTGTGGTCTCGGCAAGTTCGTCTCAGCTAGTGTACGTTAGTGTATGTTGGGATAGATTAGGCTTGGTTGCGGTAGCTCTGACTTTCCCGCTATACGCTGTTTTTCGTTGGTCTCTGTGCTCTACTGTAATATGCTTGGCCCTGTCTGGGCCAGCCACAGTTGTCACGGCACGCTATGTTGTTCTTGGCTACGATGAGTTAGGTTATGTTAGTTTGGGTTAGGTTTTGATGTCTTTGACTCTTCCGCTGTACAATGCTATTGTGTGGATTTTGCGCTCTGCTCTCTTATAGTTTTTCCTATTTGGCACATGGGAGCCAAGCAATGGTGGTCGCCGCACGACAGGTTGTGTTATGTTACGTCTGGCAATGATACGATCGGGTATGTTAGGACAGCATGCCTTTGACCTTTGCGCTCTGCACTGCATTTCGGTGGATTTCTTCACTCCACTGTCCTCTGGTGTGCTCTGTTTTGCGGTGGGGAGGCCAGAAATAGTCGCCGCGGCGCGTTCGTTTGAGTTAGGTTACGTTCGGCTAGGCTACGTTAGCGTGGGCTCGGTTTTGATAGCTTTGACTTCTCTGCCATACGCGGCGATTCAATGGCTTTCTGCGCCCTACCCTCCTCTAATATGTTCCGCTTGGCTCTGGGGAAGCAAGCAATAGTGGTCGCGTCACGTTAGGTTGAGACAGGTTACGTTTTGCTAGGTAAGGCTTCGTTGGGTTAGGTAAGGGTGTCTTTGGTTTTTGTGCTGCACACAGCTGTTCCATGGACTTCTGCGCTCCGCAGTGCTCTATCACAATCTGCTTGGCTTTCGTGAGGCCAGTGACAGTGGTCGTGGCATATCAGGTTGTGTTAGGTTACGTTTGGTTATGTTACGTTTGGTTACGTTAGTAGAGGATTGCTTAGCCTTTTGTGCCATACACTGCTATTCGGTGGACTTCAGCGCTCTACTGTGCTCTAATATTTTCTGCTTGGTTCTGGGATGGCCAGTCGTAGTGGGCTCTGCAAGCTAGATGGGGTTATGTTACGTTGCAATAAGATAGGTTAGGAAGGCTTTGCTGGGATTTCTTTGACTTTTGTGCCATACACTGCTATACGGTGGATTTATGCGCACTACATTGCTGTACCGTACTCTGTTCGGCACTGGGAGGCGAGAAAATGACGTGGTTAGGTAAGGTTGCGTCAGGTTATGCTAGGCTTGGTTAGGTTGGGTTATGTATGGTCAGGATAGCTTTGACTTTTGTGCTATACACTCCTTTTCGGTCGATTTTTGTTATATACTGTGCTCTATTACATTCTGATTGGCTCCGGAAATGCCAGTGGCAGTGGTCGCGGCACAATGTGCTGATCTATGCTTCGTCTGTTTAGATTAGGACAGGTTAGGTCAGCATATCTTCGACTTTTATGCTCTTCACTGCCATTCGGTGGATTTATGCTCTCAACTTTGCTCTTCTACGCTCTGCTTCACTCTGGGGAGACGTGCAACAGAGGTAGTGTCACGTTAGCTTGAGTTTTGGCTTTGACTTTTGTGGTACACACTACTTTTAGGTGGATTTCTGTGGTCTGCCGTGCTCTAGTGCATTCAGCTTGGATCTGGGAAGGCCAGCAATAGTGGACGCGGTACGCTAATTTGAGTTATGTTACGCTTGGTTATGTTAAAATTGGATATACAGGTATAGCAGTGCTTTGCCTTTTGTGTTATACAATGATTTTCGGTGGGTTCCAGCGCTCTAGGGTGCTCTCGTGTGTTCTGCTAGGCCGTGTGGAGGTAAGCAATAGTGGCCTCGGCACGTTATTATGAATTATGCTAGGATTGTTTCGGTTAGGTTGGGTCATGTAAGGTTTGGATACCCTTGACTCTTTCGCTATACGCCGCAATGCGGTGGATATCTGCGCTCTGCTGTGCTCTAGTATATTCTGGTTGGCTATGTGGACGCCAGCAATAGTGGTCTCGTAATGTTAGGTTCAGTTAGGCTACGTTTGGACATGTAACGTTTGGCTACGTAGAGAGAGGATAGTTTAGTCTTATGTGCTATACACTGCTATTCGCGGTCATCTGCGCACTACCGTGTTTCTATATCCCCTCATCAGCTCTGCGGTAGCCAGTAAATGTTGTCTCGGCACGTTAGCTTGTGTTAGGTAACGTTCCCTTAGGTTACGTCTGGAACGTTTGGTCAGGATTTCTCCGACTTTTGCTCTATCCACTACTATTAGGTGGATCTATGCGTCCTACATGGCATTACTATAATCTGCTCAACTGTGGGGCCCCGAGCAATAGTAGTCGTAGCACGATAGGCTGAGTTAGGCAACGTTTGGCTAGGTTACGTTAGGTGAGGTTAGGACAGGACAGCTTACACTTTTGCGCTGTACCATGCTGTCCGCGGATTCCTGCGCTTTACTGTGTTCTAACACTTTATGCTTGGACGTGGGGAAGCCAGCAATAGTGGTCTCTGCCCGCTAGGTTAGGTTATGTTGGGTTAAGTTATGTTAGGAAGGCTTTGTCGGGATTTGTTTGACTTTTGCGCAATACACTGCTATTCGATGGATTTATGCGCTCTATATTGCTTTACTATACTCTGCACGACTTTCCGAGGCAAGCAATAGAGGTCGTGGCAAGTTAGTCTGAGTTAGGTTTTGTTTGGTTAATTTGGAGTAAGTTATGTTTGGTAAGGATGGCTTTGACTTTCGTGCTGTACACTACTTTCCGGTGGATATCTGTGATCTACAGGGCTCTAATACACTCTGCGTGGCTCCGTGGATTCACGACTCTGGGGTTGCGAGCAACAGTCGTCGTGGCACGTTATTTGGTTAAGGTTATGTTTGGTTAGGACAGGTTAGGCTCGGTTTGGTAAGGATAGCTTTGACTTTCGTGCTATACTCTGCTATTCGGTGGATTCCTGTGATCTACCGTGCTCTAATACATTCTATCTGGATCTATGGAGGCCAGGAGCAGTGGTCGCGGCTCATCATGTTTAGCTATGCTACGTTTGGTTATGTTAGTTTAGGACATGTTAGGTTAGGGTATCTTCGGCCATTGTGGTATTCACTGCAATGAGGTGGATTTCTGCGTTCCACTGTGCTTTAGTACATTCTGCTTGTCTCTGTGGAGGCCAGCAATCGTGGTCTCGTCATTTTAGGTTGTGTTGGGCTGCGTTCGGATATGTTACGTTCGGCTAGATTAGGATAGGCTACTACGACTTTAGTGCTATTCACTACTATTCGGTGTATACCTACGCTCTATTGTTCTCTAATATTCTCTGCTTGGCTCTGGGGAAGCCAGCAATACTGTTCTGTGGGCTTCTGCGCTCTACTCTCCTCTAATATGATCTTCTTGGCGATGGCGGTATCAGCGAAAGGTGTCTAGACACGTTATGCTGGATTGTGATAAGTTTGGTTAAGCTAGGTTTGGTCAGATTAGAATGGTATGACTTTGATTTTTGTGCTATACACTGATATTCGGTGGGTTTCGGCGCTCAATATTGCTCTACCACCCTCTGCTTGGTTCACGTGCGGTCAGCAATAGTGGCCGTGGCCCGTTAGCTTGAGTTAAGTTACGTTTGGTTACGTTCGGTTGGAGTAGTTTTGGGTAGGATAGCTCTGACTTTCGTGCCATACACTGTTGTTCCGATGTTTCCTGCGCTCTACTGTGCTCTACAGTAATCTGCTTGGCCCTGGAGAGTCCAGCAATAGTGGTCGCGGCAAGTTATACTGAGTATGGCTTCGTTTGGTTCGGTTAGGTTATGTTCCGTTAGGTAAGGATATCCCTGAATTTGGTGCTTCACACTGCAGGGCGACAGATATCTGCGGCCTAATGTGCTCTAGTACACAATGCTTGGCTCTCGGAAGGTCAGCAGCAGTTGCCTAGGGACGTTAGGTTGTGTTAGGTTACGGTTGGTCATGCTACGCTTGGTTCGGATATGTCAGGATATCTTCTACTTTTGTTCTCTACACTGCCATACAGTGGTCTTCTGCGCTGTACAGTCAACTAATATGTTCTGCTTGGCTCTGGGGAAGCCAGCAATTGTGGTCTCGGCACGTCATGTTGAGATAAGCTATGTTTTTTTAGGTAATGTTGTGACAGAGTAAGCTAGGATATCTTTGACTTTTGTGTAATACATAGCAATGCGTCGTATCTCTGCGCTCTACTGTGCTATAGTATATTCTGCTTGGCTCTGTGGAGGCAAGCAATAGCGGCCGCGGGTGGTTTTTATTTACGTTACGTCGGTATCTTTGCGACTGGTGAGGTTATTACAGGATGGCTTTGACTCTTGTGCTCCACACTCCTATTCAGTTGTTTTCTGCGACCTACAGTGCCCTAATGTGTTCCGCCTGCCTCTGGAGAAGCCAACAATAGTGGTGCCGGCAAGTCATGCTGAGTTAGACAACGTTTGGTTAGGTTAAGCTATGTTTGGTTAGGGTAACGCTGACTTTTGCGTCATACATGGCTTTTCGGTGGACTTCTGCTCTGTAGGTTGCACCACATGCCACTGTTTGGTTCTCGGGAGGCCAGCAATAGCTTTCATGACACGTTTGGTTGAGGTAGGTTACGCTTTGTTAGGATAGCTTAGGTAAAATTTGGTTCGAATGGCTTCGACCTTTGTGCTATACACTAATATTCGGTGGATTTCTGCACTCTACTCTACGCTAGTATATTCTGCTTGGCTATGGAGAGTCCAGCAGTAGAGGTCTCGGCACGATAGTCTGAGTTATGCTCGGTACGGTTATTTACGCTTGGCTGTGTTAAGATTAGGTGTCTTCGACTATTGTGCTATGCACTGCTGTTCGGTGGATTTCAGTGCTCTACTGTGATCTAATATATTCCGCTTGGCTCTGGTGAGGACAGCAATAGTGGCTTCGCCTCGTTAGTTTTGGTTGTTCTGCGCTTGGTTAAGTTAGGTTGTGTCAGGTTAGGTCAGGACATTATATACGTTCGTGCTATACACTGCTATTCGGAGGCTTTCAACGTTCTACTTTGCTGTACCATATTCTGGTTGTTCCTGAGGAGTAATCCAGCAATAATGGTCGCGGCTCGATATTTTGAGTTATTCTACGTTCCGCTAGGTTATGTTGGTCTGGGTTAGGTTTGGGTAGCTTTGACTTCTCTGCTATACACTGTAATTCTATGGATTTCTATACCATATGTTATACTATAATTTCTATACTATATTGCTATACTCTGCCCCAAAACGCTCTGCTTGGCTCCGGGAAGACAGTAGTTGTGGTCTCGGCACGTTAAGTTGTGTTAAGCTACGTACCGTTATGTCAGATTAGGCCAAGTAAGGTTAGGCTATCCTTGACGTTTGTGCTGCTCGCTGCTATTTGGCGGCTTTATGCGCACTACTGTGCTGTATTATACTCTGCTTGGCACTGGGGATTCCAGTAATAGTGGTCTCTGCACGTTAGGTTATATGAGGTAACGTTTGGCTTTATTACGTTTCGATAGGTTGGGACAGAGTAGCTTCGACTTTTGAGATATACACTGCTCTTCGCTTGGTTTCTACGATCCACATTGCTCTACTGTACCCTGCTCCACTCTGGGGAGGCCGATACTAGTGTTCTCGGCACTTTAGTTTCAGCTAGACTACGTTTGGCTATGTTACTTTCGGCTAGGGTAGTAGAGCATATCTTTGACTTTTTTGCTGTATACTGCCATTCGGTTGACTTCTGCGCTATGCTCTCCGCTAGTATGCTGTGCCTGGCTCTGGGAAGGGCACCAGTGATGGTCCCGGCACGTTAGGTTCAGTTAGGTTACGTTTGGCTAGGTTAAGTTTGCTGGGGTTAGATTTGGACTGCTTTTACTTTCACGGAATAGACTGCTATTCGGTAGATTTCTGCTCTGTACACTGCTCTACCATGCTCTGCTCGACTCTAAGGTTGCCAGCAATAGTGGTCGCTGCACGTTAGGTTGAGTTAGGATTCGTTCGGTTATGTTACGTTTAGTTTGGTAAGGAGAGTATAGATCTGACTTTTGTGCTATACACTGCTGCTCGGTGGACTTCTGCGCTCTACTGTTCTATAATATGCTCTGCTATGCTCTGGGATGTCAGCAAGAGTGCCTGCGGCACGCCGGGTTGTGTTATCCTGCGTTTGGTGAGGTTAGGTTAGGATAACTTTGACTCTTCTGCTACACATTGCCATTATTTTGACTATTGCGCTCTACTCCCCTTTAACATATTCTGCTTCGCAATTGTGCGGCAAGTAATAGTGGTCTATGCACGTTAGGTTGGATTGGGCTGCGAATGCATATGTCCCGTTTGGTCACGTTAAGACAGGATAACTTTTACAATTGTGCCATACGCAGCCATTCGGCGGATTTCTGCGCTCTTCGTTGCTCTACTATACTCTGCACAACTCTGAGGAGGCCAGAAATAGCGGCCGCGGGACTATATGTTGTACTAAGTTATGTTCCGTTAGTATAGGCTTGTGTACGTTTGGCAAGGTTGGCTGCTGCTTTTGTGCAATACGTTGCTGGTCGGTAGGTTTCCGCACTCCACTGTACTCTAATTCGCTCTGTCTGGCTTTCCGGAGGACAGCAATGGAGTTCTCGGCTCGTTAGGTTTAGACATTTTACGTTTGGTTGGGCACGGCTATGCCAGGTTAGGTAAGGGTATCTTTGTCTTTTGTGATATGCACTGCTATTTTTTCTCTTTCTGCGCACCTCCTTGCGGTAGTATATTCTGCTTGGCACTGTGGAGGCCTGCAAGTGTGGTCTCGGCTCGTTAATTTTAGATGCGTTACGTTCGCTTAGATTTGTTTGGGATATCATTGCTTATTGTACTATATGCTGAATTCGGTCGACTCCTGCTCCCTGTATTGCACTGCGATACTCTACTTGGCTCCCGTGAGGCCAGCAATGGTCGTCGTGGTTCGTCAGGTTGTGTCAGGTTGTGTGCGGTTAGGTTAGGTTAGCATGTGTTTGGTCAGGATAGCTCTGACTTTTATGCTATACTCTGCTATTCTGTGGATTTCTGCGATCTACATCGCTCTATTATTCCCTGCTTGACTCTGTGGAGGCCGGCAATAGCAGTTTCGGCGCGTTATGTTGAGTAAGGCTATGTTTGGCCACGTTAGGTTAGGGCAGGCTACGCTACGGTCCTTGCACATTATGCTATATACTGCCAGTCTATGGACCTCTGCGCGATGCTCTCTTCTAATATGTTCTGCTTGGCGATGTGTAGGCCCGCAACAGTGGTCCAGGCAAGTTAGTCCCTGTTATCTTACGGTTGGTTAGGCTAGGATAGGTCAGGTTATGTCAGAGTAGACTTGACCTTTGTGCTTTACACTTCAGTGCGGCGGGGTTCTGCACTCTACAGCTCTAGCTTATTCGACTTGGCTCTGGAGGCGACAGCAATAGTGGTCCAGACACGTTAGGTTGAGTCACGTTACGTACGGTTATGTTGAGTTTCGTGAAGTTAGGATAGGATAACCTCGAATTTTGTGCTAATAACAGCTACTCGGTGGATTTCTGCGCTTTTCATTTCTCTACCATACTCTGCTCGACTGTGGGGAGGACAGCAATTGAGGTCGTGGCACGACACGTTGTGTTTTGTTACGTTTGGTTATGATAAGTTTATCTACGTTTGGTTACGATGGCTTTGGCTTTTGTGCCATCCAGTGCTTTCGGTAGATTTCTGCGCTCCACTGTGCTCTGATATGTTTTACTTAGCCCCGGGGAAGAGAGCAATGGAGGTCCCGGCTCGTTAGGTTTAGTTATCCTACGTTTGGTTAGGTCTGGTTACGCCTGGTTCGGTCAGTATGTCATTGTCTCTTGTGCTATACACTGCTATATGTTGGCTTTCTGCGCTCTAGCCTGCTTAGTATTTTCTGCTTTTCTCTGGGGAGTCCAGCAATAGCAGTCTCGGCACGTTGTGTTGAGTATTGCTACGTACGGTTAGGGTAACATGGGGCAGACTAGGTGCGGATATCTGCGACTCTTGTGCTCCACACCGCCGGTCTATAGACTTCTGCGCGCTACTCACCTCTAATAAGTCCTGCTTGTCGTTCAGGAGACCAGCAGCAGTGTTCTAGGCGCGTTAGTTTGTGTTATGTCACGTTTGGTTACGTTAGGTTAGGACAGGTTAGGTAAGGGTAGATTGGACATTTGAGCTTTACACATAGTTGCCGAGGAATTCAGCGCTCTACTGTGGTTCAGGTTATTCTGCTTGGGTCTGGAGAGGTCAGCAATACTGTTCTAGGCACGTTAGTTTGATTTATGTTACGTTCGGTTATGTAGCGTTTGGTCAGGTTAGGATAAGATAGCCTTGACTTTTGTGCTATACACTGAAATGCGGTGGATTTCTGCGCTCTACTATGTTCCAGTATATTCTGCTTGTCTCTGACGATGCCATCAGTTGTGGTCTCGTCACGTTAGATCGAGTTTTGGTACGTTTGCTTATCCTACATTGAGTTAGGTTAGGATAGATTAGCATAGACTATTGCACCATACGCTGCAACTCGGTGGATTTCTGCGCTGTACTGTGCTCTGATATGCTCTGCTTGGCTCTCGAGTGGCCAGTAATAGCTCTCCCGGCTCGTCAGCTTGGGCTAGGTTACGCATCGCTGGGTTAGATTTGAAATGTTTCGTTAGGATTTCTTTGACTTTTGTGCTATTCACTGCTTTTCGGAGTATTCCTGCTCTGTACTGTGCACCACTATATTATGCTTAGACCTGGGAATACCACCAATAGTGGCCGAGGCACGTAACGTTGAAGCACTCTACGTTTGGTTAGGTTACGTAAGCCTGGGTTACGTCTGGATAGATACGACTTATGTGCTATACACTACGATTCTATGGAGTTCTGCGGTGCGCTGTCCTCTAGTAAATTCTGCTCGACACTGGGGAGGCCAGCAATAGTGGTCTGGATACGTTAGAATGAATTATGTTACGCTTGTTTATATTAAGATTGGACATATTAGGGTAGGATAACTTCGACTTTTGCGCTATAAGCTCCTATTCGGCGGTCTTCTGCGCTCTAGTATGCCCTCATATGTTCTGCTTTGCTCTCGGGTGGCCAGCAATAGTGGTCTCGGCACGTTAGGTTGAGATATGCTATGTTCGGTCATGTTGCGTTTGGTGAGGTTGGGACTGGGTAGTTTAGGCTTTTGTGCTATACACTGCTGTCCGCCGATTTCTGCAATCTACTGGGTTACAAGATTCTCTGCTTGGCTCTGGGGAGGCCAGCAATACTGTTCTCGTCATGCTTGGTTGAGCTGGGCAACGTTTGAGTGTGTCACGTTTGGCTATGCTAGGATAGGCTACTTTGACTTTTGCGCTTTACACTGCTTTTCGGCCGATTTCTGTTATCTAATGCGCCCTACTACGTTCTGTTTCGCTCTGGGGAGACCTGGTGCAGCTGTCGCGGCTCGTCATATTGGGTTATGCTGTGTTTGGTATCTACGGCCTTTGTGCCGTCCACTGCAATGCGGTGGATTTCTGCGCTCTAATGTGCTGTAGCACATTTTGCTTGTCTCTGTCGATGATAGCTATTGTAGTCTCGCAATGTTAGGTCCGGTTAGACTACGTTTGGGTATGTTACGTTTGGCAAAGTTAGGTGTGGCTACTATGACTTTTGTGCTATACACTGCTTTTCGGCTGATATCTGCGCTGTAATGCTACGTTTGTCTAGGTTACGTTGGATCAGGTTATGCTAGGATGTCTGCGGGTTTTGGGCCATTTACCGCAATGCTGTGGATTTCTGCGCTACACTGCGCTCTGGTATATTCTTCTTGACTCTGAGAAGGCGAGCAATGGTGGTGACGGCATGTTAGGTCTAGTTAAACTACGTTTGAATGTGCAACGTTTGGCTAGGTTAGGATAGGCTACTTTGACTTTTGTGTCATTCACTGCAGTACGGTTGGTCCCTGCACTCTAATGTTCACTAATATGCTTTGATTTGCTCTGGGGAGGCCAGAAATCTTGGTCTCCTCATGTCATGCTTAGTTGCATTACGTTTGGATATGTTATGTTAGGTCAAGTTCTCGCAGGATGTGTCAGACTTTTGAGCTATTCACTGCAATGCTGTGGATTTCTGCGCTCTGCTGTGCTCTGGTATATTCTTCTCGGCTCTAGGGTACCAGAAGTAGTGGTCCCGGCACATTAGGTTGAGTTTCGGTACGTTTGCTTATGTTACGTTTGGTTAGGCTAGGATAGAGTACCTTGGACTTTTGTTCCTCACGCTGCTATTTGGTGGATTTCTGCACTCTACTGTGCTCTGATATGTTCTGCTTGGCTTTGGGGCCGCCAGTAATAGTACTCCCGGCACGACAACTTGAGCTATGTTACGTTCCGTTGGGTTAGGTTAGGATGGCTTGGTTAAGATTTCTTTGAATTTTTTGCTACACTCCGCTATTCGGGGGACATCCGCAATCTACATTGCTCTACTATACTCCGCTCTCCTCTTGGGAGGCGAGCAATAGGTGTCGTGGCGCGGTAGGTCGAGTTAGGTTATGTTTGGCTAGGAAAAGTTAAGTTAAGTTTGGTTAGGATGACTTTGACTCGCAAGACATACACCGTCACTCGATGGATTTCTGTGACCTGCTGTGTTCTACAACATTCTGCTCGGCTCTGTGGAGGCCGGCAGCAGTGGTCGCAGCACGCGCTGTTGGGTTACGCTACGTTTGGCTAGGTTAGGTTATGTCACGTTATGTCAGGATATCTTCGACTTTTGTGCTATTCACTGCAATACGGATGATTTCTGCGAACAACGGTGTTGTAGTTCACTCTCCTTGTCTCTGTGGAGGTCAGCAATAGTTGCCTCGTCACGTTTGTTTGAGTTAGGTTACGTTTGGGTACGTTACGTTTGGCTAGGTTAGGATAGGCTACTTTGACTTATGCGCTGCACACTGTCATTCGGTGGGCTTCTGCGATCTCATGTGCTACAATATGCTCTGCTTGTCTCCGGGGTGGCCAGTAATTGTGGCCTCGGCAAGTTAGGTTGAATTGCGTTACATTTAGTTGCGTTCCGTTTGATTAGGCTTGGATAGGATAGTTCAGGCTTTTGTGCTATACACTGCTATCCGCGAATGACAGCGCTGCTGTGTTCCAATATTTTCTGTTTGTCTCTGGCGAAGCCAGCAATAGTGGCCTCGGAACGTTAGGTTGTTTTATGATCCGTTTGGTTACGTTAGGTTGTATCAAGCTCGGTATTGTTATCTCCGACTTTCGTGTTCTACACTGCTAATCGAAGGATTTCTGCGCTCGACATCGCTCTACTATACTCTGCTTGGTCCAGTGGAGGCCATCAACAGTGGTCGCGGCACGTTACGTTAAGTTAGGCTACGTTACATTAGGTAACGTGAGGTAATGTTTGTTCAGGATACCTTTCACCTTCCTGCTATACACAGTCATCAGCTGGATTTCTGCGATCCACTCTGCTCTACTACATTATGCTTGGGTCTGCGGAGGCCAGGAGTAGAGGTCGCGGCACGTTATGTTCAGCTACGCTACGTTTCTTTAGGTTATTTTCGGTAAGGTTCTGTTTGGATATCTTCGACTTCTGTGCCATACACTGCTCTTCGTCGGATTTCTGCGCTCTACTGTGCTCTAATATGCTCCGCTTGGCTCTGTCGAGGCCAGAAATAGTGGTCTCGGCACGTTACGTTTAGTTAGTCCACGTTTGTTGAGGTTAGGATCGGTCTGGTTAGATTAGAACATATTTGACCTTTGCGCTATACCCTCCTACTCGCTGGACTTCAACGCACTTCTGTGCTCTAATATGTTCTGCATGGCACTGTGGAGGCCAGCAATAATGGCCGCCGCACGATAGGTTTGGTTAGTCCACGTTTGGTTACGTTCAGTTCGGAGAGGTTAGGTTGGAATATATTTGAATCTTGTGCTATACGCTGCTATCCGGTGGCTGTCCTCGGTCTACTGTGCTCTATCACATTCTGCTTACCTCTGTGGAGGCCAGTAATAGTTGTCTCGGCCAGTTATGCTGAGTTATGTTACGTTTGGCTACGTTATTTTCGTTTTTGTTTGGTTTGGACAGATTTGCCTTTCGCAGTATACTCTGCTATTCGGAGGATTTTTTGCACTCTACATCGCTCTATCAAACCATGCTCGACACATGAGAGGCTAGGAATAGTGGTCGCTGCACATTAGGTTGTGTTAGATTACGTCCGGTTAGGTGCGGTTACGGCATGTCAGGTTAGAATGGCTTCGACTTTTGGGCTACAGGCTGCTGTTATACGGACTTCTGCGCTCTTGTGTGCGGCGTCGCACTCTGCTTGTCTCTGTGGATGCCAGGAGCAGTGCTCTCGGCCCGTCAGGTTGAGCCATGCTACGTTCGGTTTTGTTACGTTTGGTTATGTCAGGATAGGATAGCTTTGACTCTTACGATACCCACCGATATTCTGTGGATTCCTGCGCTCTACTGCGCTCTAGTATATTCTGCTTGGCACTGCGGTGGATAGCAGTAGTGGTCTGGGCACGTTAGTCTGAGTCAGGTTGCGTTTGGTTATGCTACGTTTGGATAGGTTAGGATGGGATAGCTTTGCCTTTTGTCTATACACTACTACTCGGCGATTTCTGCCCTCTACGTTGCCCTTCTCTACCCTGCTGGGCCCTCGGGAGGGCAGTATTAGTGGTCGGCGCGCGTTAGGTTGAGTTATATTGCTTTTCGCTACATTAGGTTACGTTGTGTTGGGTTAGGGTAGCTTTTACTGTTGTGAAACACACTGCAATTCTATGAACTTCTGCACTCTTGTGTGCGCTATCTATGCGTACGCCAGGAACAGTGCTCTCGGCAGGTCAGGCTGAGTCATGTTACGTTGGTTACGTTAGGTTTGGTTAGGTTTGGGTAGGTTATCTGCGTCTTTTGCGCTATACACTGCTATTCGGCGGATTTCTGCGCTCTGCTCTGATGTACTATACCCTGTTCGTCTCCGGGAATGTCAGCAGTAGTTGTCATGGCACGATAGCTTGTGTTAGGCTACGCCTGGTAGTGTTACGATTGGTCAGGTTAGGTTAGTGCTGCTTCGACGTTAGTGCTATACACCGCTAATAGGATGGTTTCTATGCTTTACATTGATCCACTGCTCTCTGCTCGACTCTGGTGAGACCAGGAATAATGCTCTCTGCCCATTAGGTTTAGTTAGGCTACGTTTGGTTAGGTTACGTTAGTTTGGGTTAGGTGAGGATTGCTTTGGCTTTCGTGGCATAGTCTGCCTTCCGGTGGACTTCTGCACTCTACTGTGCTCTGGTCTGTTCTTCTTGGCTCTGGGAATGCCAGCAACAGTGGTCCCGGCACGTTAGGTACAGATGGGTAGCGCTCGGTTACATTACGTTTGGTTAGGTTAGTACACAGTAGCTATGAATTTTATGCTATACCCCGCTATTTGGTGGACTTCGGCGCTCGACGTTGCTCTAATATGACCTGCTTGTCTCTGGGGAGGCCAGCAATAGTGGTCTCGGCACGTAAGGTTAAGATGCACAACGTTCGGTTATGCTGCGTTTCGCTAGGTTAGGATAGGGTAGCTTTGACTTTTACGCTATACACCGCTATTTGGTGGACTACGGCTCTCTACGTTGCTCTAATATGCCCTGTTTGTCTCTGGGGATGCCAGCATTATTATTCTCGTCGCGTTATGATTAGCTATGGTACGCACGGCTTGGATAGACGTGGAGAGGTTACGTTAGGATATCTTTGACTTTTGTGCCGCACATTGAAATGCGTTGGATTTCTGCGCTCTACATTGCACTACTATTATCAGCTCGGCCCTTGGGAGGCCAGCAATAGCGGTCGCCCACGTTAGGTTGAGATATATTACGTTTCGTTATGTTACGATACAATGTGTTAGGTTAGTATTGCATCGACTATTGTGCTACGCGCTGATATTCTGCGGACACCTGATCCCGTCTGTGCGCTATCGCTATCCGCTTGTGGGTGTGGACGCCAGGGATAGTGCTCTCGGCAAGTTAGGTTGAGTTATATTGCGTTTGGTTAGGATAGGTTTTGATGGGCTTGGTTGGGATAGATATGACTTTTGTGCTAGATACTGCTATTCGGACGACATCAGCCCTCTACGTTGCTCCGCTATACTTAGCTTAGCTCTCGTGCTTCCAGCGATAGCGATCGCGGAATGTTAGTATGTGATACGTTACGTTTGCTTATGATACGTTTTGATAGGTCAGGATAGGGTAGCTTTGACGTTTGCGCTAAACACTGCTTTCGGTGGCTTTCTGCGCCCTACTGTGCTCTACTAAACTCTACTCAACTCTGGGGATATCAGCATTAGTGGTCATGGGTCTATAGGATGCGTTAGGTTACGCTCAGGAATTTTACGATAGATTACGTTAGGAAAGTGTAGCTCCGACTTTTGTGGTGTACACTGCTATTCGGTGGATTCCTGCGCTCTCCTGAGCTCTAGTATATTCTGCTTGGATATGTGGAGGCCAGCTGTAGTGGTCTCGGCACGATAGACTGTGGTACGTTGCGTACAATTATGTTACATTTGTTTAGGTTAGGAGAGGACAGCTTCGACTTTAGCGCTGTACACTCCTATTCGGAGAATTTCTGCGCTCTGCACTGCTCTATTATACTCTGCTCGAACATCTAGATGCCAGAAATAGTGGTCACGTCAGGATAGGTTGAGTTACGTTACGTTCAGTTAGGTTAGGTTAGGTTAGGTTTGTTCAGGATGGCTTTGACTTTTGTGCTATACACTGCTATTCGGTGGACTTCTGCGCTCTACTGTGCTCGAACATGCTCAGCTTGGCTCTGGGGAGGCCAACAATGGCTGCCGTGGCACGACAGGTTTTGTTAGGCTAGGTTAGGATCGGTTAGGCTGACTATGACTTTGGTGCTGTACATTGCTATTTGGAGGCTTTCTGCGCTCTACATTGCTCTACTAAACTCTCCTCGACTCTCGTGATGCGATCGACAGTTGTCCTGGCACGTTAGGTTGTGTTTGGTTACGTTTGGATAGTTTATGATAGCATGGGTAAGGTAAGGATGGCTTCGATTTTTCTGCTATACACTGCGATTCTATGTATTTCCGCGACGTGCTCTCCTCTAACATGTTCTTCACGACCCAGGGAGGCCAGCAATAGTGGTCGCGGCTGGTTAGGTCGAGTTAAATTACGCTTGGTTATTTTGGGTTTGGTTAGGTTGGGTTGGGATAGCTTTGACCTGGCTCTGGGGAGGCAAGCAATAGAGTTCTCAGCCTACTAGGTTTAGTTATTCTATGCTTGGTAAGGTTATGTTATGTCAGGTTTGGTTAGGATGGCTTAGGCTTTTGTGCTGTACACTGATATTGCGTGAACTCCTGCGAGCTCCTGTGATCTAGTATTCCCTGCTTTGCTCTGGGGAGGCCAGGAGTTGTGGCCGCGGCTGGTTAGGTTGAGATAGGTTACTCTCCTTTTGGTTAGGTTTGTTTGTGTTTGGTTCGGATATCTTTGACTTTTGTGCTATACACTGCCATTTAATGGACTTCTGCGCTCTACTCTCCTCTAGTATGCTCCGCTTGGCTCTGGGGATGGCAGTTATAGTGTTCTCGGCACGGTAGGCTGAGATAAGTAGCGCTAGGTTATGTTACGTGTGG
Source organism: Eufriesea mexicana (assembly GCF_001483705.2). Lineage (NCBI taxonomy): Eukaryota > Metazoa > Arthropoda > Insecta > Hymenoptera > Apidae > Eufriesea > Eufriesea mexicana. Next base: position 45,279 of record NW_016919507.1, read on the forward strand.
TTAGGCTAAGATAGGATAACTTAGACTTTTGTGTTATACACTGCTCTTCGGTGTATTTCTGCGATCTACCGTGCGCTATCCGACACTGCTTGGCTCTGGGTGTGCCAGGAAATGTGTTCGCGTCACGTTAGGTCGATTTTTGTTTCGATTGGTAAGGCTACGTTAGGTAAGATTTGGTTAGGGTAACCTTGACTTTTGTGCTATACGCTGCTACTCGGAGGATATCTGTGCTCGTTGTTGCTCTGCTATACACTACTTGACCCATGGGAGGCCAGTAATGGCGGTCGTGGCACGATATGTTGTGTTAGGTTACTTTCGGTTGGTATAGTGCAGGTTAAGTTTGGTTAGGATGGCTGTGACTTTCGTGCTATGCGCCGTTATACCGTAGGTACCTGCTCTGCTGTGCTATAATATGCCATAATTTAATCTGGTGAGGCCAGAAATGGCGGCCGCGACACGTTAGGTTGAGATGTGTTACGTTTGGCTAGGTTACGTTGGCGCGGGTTAGGTTTGGATGGCTTTGACCATTCTGCTATCCACTGGCATTCTATTGACTTCTGCGCTCCACTCTTATCTAATATGTTCTGCCCGCCTCTGCGGAGGCCAGGAGCAGTGGTCGCGGAACGTTAGGTTTTGTCATGCTACGCTTGGTTAGGATTGATTTGGCTATGTTTGGTCGTGATAGCTTTGATATTTGTGATATACACTTCTATTTCGCGGCTTTCTGCGCTCTGATATTCGGTGTATCCCTGTGATCTGCTCTGCTCTACTACATTCTACTTGGCTCTGGGGTGACCATTAGCAGTTGTCGCGGCACTTTATTTTGAGCTATGCTACGTTTTATTACGTTACGTTTGGTTAGCACATCTACGGCTTTGTCCTATTCACTGCAATGCGCTGGATTCCTGCGCTGTACTGTGTTCTAGTACACTCTGCTTGGCTCTCGCTATCTTAGCAATAGCGGTTTTGGCTAATTAGGTTATGTTACGTTGCGTTCGGTTGTACTAAGTTTCGATAGGGTATGATAGGACATCTTTTACTTTTGTGCTATACTCGTCTATTAGGCGGATTTTTACGCTATACGTTGCTCTACTATACTCTGCTCGACTCTGGGGAGGCCAGTAATAGTGGTCTCGGCCCGTTAGGTTCAGTTAGGTTGCGTTTCGTTGCGTTACTTTAATTCGGGTAGGTTTGGATATATTTGACTTTCGTTGTATACACAGCTTTCGGTGGACTTCTACGCTCTACAGTGCTCTATTGTGCTCTGCTTGTCTCTGCGGGAACCAGTAATGGTAGCTTCGGCACGATAGGTTGGGATATGTTGCACTTGTTCAGGTTATGTTAGCACTGGTTAGGCTAGGATAGCTTCGACTTTTCTACTTTACCCTGCGATTCCATGGATATCTACGCCCTACTCTCCTTTATTACGATCTGCTTCGCTCTGTGGAGGCCAGCAATACTAGTCGCGGCACGACGGGTTGTGTTACGTAACGATTTGGTAGGTTACGTTAGGTTAGGTTTGGTTATGATGGCTTAGACCTTTGTGCTATACACTGATGCTCGTTGGATTTCTGCGCTGTACTGTAATCTAACATTCTCTGCTCTGCCCTGGAAATGCCAGAAGTTGTGGCTGCGGCGCGTTAGGGTGAGTCAAGTTTCGTTTGGTTAGGTTAGGTTTCTTTGTGTTAGGTTAGGATATATTTGACTTCTGTGCTATACGTTTCCATTCCATGGACCTGTGTGCTCTACTTCCCACTATTATACTCTGCTCGGCTCTGGGGAGGCCATCAAGTATGGTCGTGTTACGATAAATTTTGTAAGGTTACTTTCGGTTACGTTACGTTTGAACAGGTTTGAATAGGATAGCTTTGACTTTTGTGCTATATACTGCTGTACAGATGATTTCTGCGCTCTACTCTGCTCCCATATGCTCTGCATGGGTGTGAGGAGGCCTGCAATTGTGGCCACGGCACATTAGTTCCAGCTAGGTTACGTTTGGTTTCGTTAGGGCAGGGTATGTGCGGTTAGGGCAGCTTTGACATTTGTGCTATGTGCTGCTATTCCGTGAATTTCTGCGCTGAACTGCGCTCTAATATATTCTGCTTTGCTCTGAGGTGTACTGCAATAGTGCTCGCGTCACGTTAATTTGAGCTTTGCTACGTCTGGTCGTGTCGCGATTGGTTAGGTTAGGAGAGGACAGCTTTTCCTTTTGTGCTATACACTGCTATTCGATGGACTTCTGCGCTCTACTTTTATCTAATATGCCCTGCCTTCCTCTGGGCATGCCAGCAATTGCAGTCTCGGCACTTTACATTGAGTTAGGCTACGTTTGGTTATGTTACGCTTGGCCAGGTTAGGACAGGTTATCTTTGTCTTTTGTGCTATACACTCCCATTTGGTGGCTTTCTGCACTCTACTGTCCTCTACTATACTATGTTCGACCATGGGGAGGCTAGCAATTATGTTCGTGGCACGATAAATTTTTCTATGTTACGTCCGGATACGTTACGTTTTGTCTGGTTAGGGTAGGATAGCTTTGACTTTTGTGTTATACGCTGCTGTATAGATGATTTCTGCGCTCAACTGTGCTATGGTATGTTCTATTTGGTTCTGGGGAGACCAGTAATAGTTGTCTCGGCTCGTTAGGTTGAGACCTCTTACGTATGTCTACGTAACGTTTGGATAGGTTAGGATTGGGTAGCTTAGACTTCTGTGCTGTGCATCGCCCCTCGGTGGATTTCTGCGCCCTACGACCGCCTACTCTGCTATGCTTGACTCTCGCGTGACCAGCAATACGTCCCGGCACGTTAGGTTGCGTAAGGATACGTTCGGATAGGTTATATTACATTGCGTTTGGCCTGTATGGCATAGACATTCGTGTTATAAACTGTTATACGGTAGCATTCTACGCTCTGCTGGCTGTACTATATTCTGCTCGAATCTGGGCTGGCCAGCAGTAGTACTCGCGGCACGTTACTCCGAGTTATGTTACGTGTGGCTATGTTACAGTTTGTACGGTTGGGAAGGGATGGCTTTAACTTTTGTGATGTACACTGCTATTCGGTGGATTTCTGCCCTCTACTGTGCTTTAATATGTCCTGCCTTGCTCTGGGGAGGTCAGCAATAGTGGTGTAGACGCGTTAGCCTGTGTTAGGTTCATGTGGTTGTGTTTCGTTTGGGAAGGTTAGGACAGCATATCTGTGACCTTTGTGTAATACACTGATATTCCGATGGTCCCTGCACTCTACTGCGCTCTAATATGCTCCGCCATGCCCTGATGGGGGCAGAAACAGTTCTGTTGGCGCGTTAGTTCCAGTTAGGTTTTATTTGGTTAGGTTATGTTAGCATGTGTTATACCTGGATATCTTTCACATTTCTGCTATGCCATTCTATTGACTTCTGCTCTGCACTCTCCTCCTGTATGTTCTGCTTGGGGACGGGCAGGCCGGCAGTAGTGTTCTTGGCACGTTAGGTTGTGTTAGGTTACGTTATGTTATGTTACGTTTGGTTATGTTATGTCAAGTTTGGTTAGGTTAGGAAAGGATACCTTCGACTTGTGTGCCGTACACTGACATTCGATGGCTTTCAGCGCCCTGCTCTCCTCTAATATGCCCAGCTTTGCTCTGCGGATGCCAGGAATTGAGGTCTCGTCTCGTTAGGTGCAGCTACTCTACGCTTGGTTTGATTAGGTTGGGTCTGGTTAGGTTACGATATATTCGACTTTCATGGTATACATTGCTATTTCGTGGCTTTTTGCGATCTACTGTGCTCTACTATACCGTGCTCGAATCTCTGGAGGCCAGCAATAGTGATCGCGGCACGTTACTTTGAGTTATGTTACGTTTGGTCAGGTTATGATGAGATATCTCTGACTCTTGAGCAATACACTTCTATTCGGTGGCTTTCTGCGCTCTTCAATGCTCTGCTGCACTCTCCTAGACTCTGGGGAGACCAGCAATAGCGGTCGTGACTCGATAGGTTGACTTTTGTTGCGTTGGGTAAGGGTGGCATTGACTTTTGTGTTGCACGCTGCTATTCGGACGATCTCTGCGTCCTACTCACCTCTAATTTTCCCTATTTGGCTCTGGTGAGGACAGCAATAGTGGTCTCGGCACGTTAGACTGCGTCAGGCTATGTTCGCTTCCGTTACTTTTGGCCAGGTTAGGATGGGGTAGCTTTCACTTTCGTGCGGCACACTGCAATGCGGTGGACCATTGCGCACGACTGTGCCCTAGTACATTCTACCAGGCACTGGGGAGGCCAGCAAGTGTTGTCTCGGCACGCTAGGTTGAGATAGGTTACGGTTGGTTTGGCTAGGTTGGGACTTGTTTGGTTAGGGTAGTTATGTCTTTTGTGCTGTAGACTGCTATTCGCCAGATACCTGTGCACGGCGTTGCTCTACTAGCGTCCACTTGAATTTATGGAGGCTGGCAATAGCGGTCGTGACACGTTCGGCTGAGATATGCCACGTTAGGTTGGGTTAGGTTAGGCCAAGTTCGGTTAGGGCAGCTTTGACTCTCGTGCTATACAAATTTATTCGGCGCATTCCTGACCTCCACTGTGCACCACTCTAATCTGCTAGACCCTGGGGGTGCTAGAAATAGTGGTCTTGGCATGTTAGGTTAAGTCAGGGTGCGTTTGGTTAGGTTAGGTTAGGACAAGTTTGGTTAGAATAGCTTTTACTTTTGTACTCTGCGCCGTAATTCGGCGGATTTCTGCGCTCCACTATCCTCTAGTATGTTCTGCTTGTCTCTGGGGATGGCAGCAGTGTTGGTCTCGGCACGTTAGGTTGAGTTAGGCTACGTTTGATTATGTCACGTAGGGTTGGGTTAGGACGGGATAGCATAGACTTTTACGCTATACACTGTCGTTCATTGCATTTCAGCTCTCTACATTGCTCTAATATGTTCTCCTTGGCTCTGGAGAGGCCAGCAATTGGAGTCTCGCCACGATATGTTGACTAAGAGTACGTTTGATTATGCTACGTTTGGTTCGGTTAGGATGCGAAAGCTTTGACTTTTGTGCAATGCACTGCTTTTCCATGGGTTTCAGCTCTCCACTCTGCTCTAGTATGCTTCGCTCGGATCTGGGGAGGCCAGCAATACCGGTCTCGGCACGTTAGTTTGAGTTATGCTACGTTCGATTGGGATATGTTTGTCAGTGTTAGGTTCGGATAGCTTTAACTTTCTTGGTATACACTGCTATGTGGTTGAATTCTGGCCTCTACAGAGCTGCAATAAGTTCTGCCCCGCTCTGGGGAGGCCAGCAATGGTGTTTGCGGCACGTTACTTCGAGATACGTTACGTTTGACTATGTTACGATTTGTTAGGCTAGGAAACGATGGCCTTAACTTTTGCGCTATACACTGCTGTTCGGTGTAATTCTGCGGTCTACTGTGCTATAATATGTTCTGCTTTTCCCTGGGGAGCTCAGTAATAGTGGTCTAGGCACGTTAGGTTTGGTCAGTTTACGGTTGGTTAAGATGGCATTGGCTTTTGTGATCCACGCTGCTATTCGCTGGATCTCTGCACTTTACTGTGCTCCAATATGATCTGCAGGGCTCTGGGGAGGCCAGAAATAGAGGTCTCGTGTACATAGGTATTGTCATTCTACGTTTGCTTGGGTTAGGATCGGTTGGGTTAGGTACGGATATATCTGACCTTTGTGCTATGCACTGCCATTTGGTGGCTTTCTGCGCTCTGCTGTGCTCTGGTACATTCTGCTTGGCTCTGGGGAGGTCAGATGTAATTGCCTCGGCATATTATGTTAAGTTGGGTTACGCTTGGCTTGGCAATTTCAGGCAAGGTATGGCTTGGATAGCTTTGACTTTTGTGGTATACACTGCTATTCGGCCGATATGTGAGCGCTGCTTTGCTGTACTGTCATCAACGTGTCTCTGGAGGTGTCAGGAATATCGGTTGTGGCAGGTTTGGTTGTGTTGGGTTAAGCCTGGTTTGTTCAGGTTAGATTAAGTTTGGTTAGGATGGCTTTGACCTTTGTGCTATAGACTCCTAGTCGTTCAATATCTGCGCTTTGTATTGCTGTATCAGCATCTGCTTGTCTCTGGGGTGGCCAGAAATGGTGGTCGTGGCACGTTTGGCTGAGTTAGGCTACGTTTTGTAGGTTATGTTCGGCTAAGTTTGGATGGAATGGCTTCGACTTTTGTGCTGTACACTGCTATTCGTTCGGTATCTGCGCCCTGGGTTACTCTACTAGCAACCGCTAGTCCCTGGGGAGGCCATCAATAGTGGTCGCGGCACGTTTGTTAAGTTAAGTTAAGCTTCGTTAGTTTAGGGTCGGTTATCTTTGGTCGGGATGGCATTGACTTTTGCGCTGTACCCTACTCTTCGGCAGACAGGTGCGCTCTGCCTTGCTCTACTGGCGCATGCTTGTCTCTGTGGGCCTGCAATGGTGGACGTGGCACGTTTGGTTGTGCTAGGTTGCGTTTGGCATGGTAATGTTAGGCTATGTTTGGACAGGATGGCTTTGGTCTTAGTGCTGCACACTGCTATTCGGTCGATTCCTGCGCTCTGCTGTGCTCTAGTATATTCTGTTTTGCTACGGGTAGGCCAGCAGCATTAGCCTCGGCACGTCAGCCTGAGCTATGCTGCGTTCTGTTTTGTTACGTTTGGCTAAGTTAGGAGAGGGTAGCTTAGATTTTTGTGCTGTACAAGGCTATTCAGCGGATTTCGGCGCACTAAGTTACTCTCCCATAACTGCTCGACTCTTGGGACGCCAGCAATGGTGGCCGCGGGACGTTAGGTTAAGTTAGATTACGTTTGGTTCGGTTAGCTTACGCTACTTTAGGTCACTATTGCTTTCACTTTTGTCCTACAAACTGCTATTCTATGGCCATCTGCGCTCTTCTGTGCGCTATCGCACTCTGCTTGTCTCTGTGGACGCCAGGAATAATGAGTTCGGCTGGTTAGCTTGAATTACGTTACGCTTGGTTAAGTCAGCTTTGGATGTTCTGGTCAGGTTAGCTTTGTCTTGTGAAATGTACACTGCTGTTCGGACGATTTCAGAGTTATACACTGCTCCCCCATACTCTGCTAAGCTCTTGCGAGACCAGCAATAGCGGTCGTGCACGTAGGTTTGGGTTACGTTACGTCTGTTTATGGCACGCTTGGTTAGGTTTGGACATGGTAGCATTGACTTTTGTGCTATGCACTGCTATTCGGTGGATTTCTGCGCTCCACTCTGCTCTAATATGCTCTGCTTGGCGCTGGGCATGCCATCAATAGAGGTCTCGGCACATTAGTTCCAGATAGGTTACGTTTGGTTTCGTTAGGGCAGGGTATGTGCGGTTAGGGCAGCTTTGACATTTGTGCTATGTGCTGCTATTCCGTGGATTTCTGCGCTGAACTGCGCTCTAATATATTCTGCTTTGCTCTGAGGTGTACTGCAATAGTGCTCGCGTCACGTTAATTTGAGTTTTGCTACGTTTGGGTGATTTTGGTTGTGCCGTGTTAGGTTCGGGTAGCTTTTACATTTGCGCTCAGCACTTCAGTGCGGCGGTTTTTTGCGCCCTCCTGCGCTCTAGTATATTCTGCTTTGCTCTGTGGAGGTCAGCAATTCTGGTCTAGGCACGTAAGGTTGGGTTACGTTACGTTTGGTTATGATGGGATAGGTTGGGTTAGGTTAGGGTAGCTTTGGTACATGTGCTCAACGCAGAACTTTGAAGGGCTTGTGCGCTCTACTGTTCTCCAACTTATCCTACTTGTCTCTGGGGACGGCAGAAGTGGTGGTCGCGGCGCTTTTGGTTGAGTTATGTTACGTTTGGCTAGGTTAGGTTAGGCTAGGTTTGGTCAGGATATTTAGACTTCTGCGCTATGCACTGCAATGCGGTCGATTTCTACGCTTTACTGAGTTCTAGTATATTGTGCTTGGCTCTGCGGTCGCCGGCAATAGTGGTCTCCACACGTTAGGTGGAGTTAGGTTACGTTTTGTTATTTTACGTTTGGTTAGGTTAGAACGGGATAGATCCGACTTTTGTACTATGCACTGCTCTTTGTCGGATTTCTGCGCTCTACTGTACTCTAATAAGTTCTGCTTGGCTCTGAGGATGCCAGCAGTAGTGCTCTCGGTGCGTTAGGCTGAGTTATGTTGCTTTTGGCTATGTCACGTTTGTTCACGTTAGGATAGGTTTGCTTTGGCTTTTTTGCTGTACGCCAATACTCTGTGGATTACTACGCCATGCACTGCTCTACAATACTCTGTTCGACTCCCGAGAGGCCGGCAATAGTGGTGGCGGCACGTTAGGTTGAGTTATCCTACGCTTGCTCAGGTTACGTTAGTCTGGGTTAGGTTTGGATAGCTTGGCATTTCGTGGTATAAACTGTTGCTCGGTGGATTTCCGCGCTCCAAACTGCCATAATATGTCCTGCTTGGCTCTGGGAAGGGAGCAATCGTGTCCCGCGCACGTTGGGATGAGTTAAGTTACGTTCGGTTACGCTACGTTTGGTCAGGTTAGGATAGGATTGCTTTGACTTTTGTGTTATACACTGCTATTCGGCCGGTACCTGCTTTCCGCATTGCGCTACTAGCATCTGCATGTCTCTGGGGAGGCCAGCAATAGTGGGCGAGGCACGTTTTTTTGTGTTATGTTACGTACGGTTTGGATTGTGCAGGATACGTTTGGTCAGTGTGGCCTTGACATTTGGGATATAAAATACTATTCCGTGGAATTCTACGCTGTACTGTACTCTAGTACATTCCGCTTGTCTATCGACAGGCCAGCAATAGTGGTCCCCGCACTTTAGACTGAGTTAGGCTGCGTTCGGTTAGGTCACGTTTGCGTATGTTAGGATATGATAGCTATGAATCTTGCGCTGTACATTGCCATTCGGTGGATTTCTGCGCACTGCTGTGATCTAATATTACATGCTTTGCTCTGGGAATTCAAGAAATAGTAGCCGCGGCGCGTTAGGCTGTGTTAGGTTACGTTTGGTTAGGTTAGGTTTGTTTGGGATGTGATTGGTTATTTTCGACCTGCGTGCTATACACTGCCATCCTATGGACATGAGTGCTCTACTGTGCTCTACCACATTCTGCTTGTCTCTGTGCAAACCAATAATAGTGGTTGCGGCACGTTGTGTCCAGTTGTTCTAAGTTCGGGTAGGTTAGGTCAGGCCTGGTTGGGCTAGGATATGTCTATCTTTTGTGCTATACATTGGTGTTTGGTGGCTTTCTGCGCTCTACTGTGTTCGACCAGACTCTCCTCGACTCTGGTGAGACCAGCAATAGCGGCCGTGGCACGACAGGCTTTGTTAGGCTTCGTTCGGTAATATCGCGTCTAATTAGGTTAGGATAGGGTAGCTGTGGCTTTTGTGCTATACACTGCTATACGGCGGATCTCTGCGCCCTACATTGCTCTAATATGCTCTGCATGTCTCTTCGGAGACCAGAAATAGTATTCCCGGCCCGTTGTGTTTGGTTAGGCCACGTTCGGTTTGGTTAGGTTAGTATATATCTGACTTTTGTGTAACACATTGCAACGCGGTCCATTACTGCGCTCTGCTGTGCTTTAGCATATTCTGCTTGGCTCTGTGGTGCAGGCAATAGTGGCCTCGGCGCGTTTGTTTGAGTTTAGCAACGTTCGATTGTGCCACGCTCGGTTTTGATAGGATAGGGTAGCTTCGACTATTAAGCTATGCACTGCGATTGTATGGACTCCTGCGCCCTACTCTCCCCTAATATGTTCTGCTTAGCTCTGATGGGGCAGCGATAGTGGTCCGAGCACGTTAGAAAGAAGTGGGTTACGTTTGGTTATGTTACGTTTGGTTAGGTTAGGACATGTTAGCTTCGACTTTTATGCTATACACTGCTGTTCGATGGATATCTGCGCTCTACGTTGCCCTACTATATTCTCCTCGACACTGGAGAGGCCAGCAGTGGTGGCTCCTTCACGCTAGATTGAGTTAGGTTACGCTTGGCTTGGATAGATTAGGATAAGTTAGGGTAGGGTAGCTTTGACTTTTTTGCTATATACTGCTATTCGGTCGATACCCGTACGCCGTATAGCTCCACTAGCATCTGCTTGACCCTGGGGTGGCCAGCAATAGCGGACGTGGCACGTGTTGTTGAGTTACGCTACGTTGGATGGCTTGGCTTTGACTTTTGTGCTATACACGGAAATTCAGTTGATGTTTGCGCTCTGCGTTGCTATAACCTCGGCCGCTTTTCTCTGGGGAGGCCAGGAATGGTGATCGTGGCGCGTTAGGTTGAGAGAGGATATGTTTGGATATGTAAGGTTCTGCTATGTTTGGGTAGGTTGGTTTTGACCTTTGTGCTGTACATTGTTATTCGGTGGCGTTCTGCGCTCTAATGTGCTCTAGTGTATTCTGCTTGACTATAGGGAGGCCAATAATATTGGTCCCGGCACGTCAGTCTGAGGCACGTTGTGTTCTGTTATGTTACATTTGGTTAGGTTAGGATCGGATAGATTGGGCTTTTGTGCTGCACGCTGCTAATCGGTGGATTTTTGCGCTCTACTTTGCTATGGTACGTCCTGTTGGGCTCTGGGGATTGCAGCAATAGCAGTCTGGGCACGTTAGTTTGAGTTATGTTACGTTCGGTTATGTTACGGTTGGTTAGGTTACGAGAGGATGGGTCCGACTATAGAGCTATAGGCTGCTATTAGTCGGATTTATGCCCCCTACAGTGCTTTAACATCTTCAGCTTGGCTCTGGAAGGCCAGCAACAGTGGTCCCGCACTTTAGGCTGAGTCTGGTTACGTACTGTTAAGTTGGGTTAGGCAATGTTTGGTCAGGATATCGTTAACTTTTACGCTCTGCGCTGCTATTCGATGGATTACTGCGCTCCACAGTCCTCTAGTATGTCCTGCTTGGCTCTGGGTTGTTCAGCAGTATCGGTCTCGGCTCGTTAGGTTGTGTTAGGCTACATTTGGTTATGTGCTGTTTGCTTGGGTTAGATTTGGGTAGCTAGGACTTTTCTGATACAAACCGCGATCCTTTGGATTTCTGTGTTCTACTCTCCACTAATGTGTTCTGCTTGGCTATGGGGAGGCCAGTAATTGTGGGCTCGGCATGTTTTGTTGTGTTATGCTACGTTCGGTTATGATGAGGTTGGTTAGGTTACGAGAGGATAGCATTGACATTAGTACCCTTGTCTGCTATGAGGTGGATTGCTGCGACCTACAGAGAGCTAATATTGTCAGCTTGGTTCGGGGAAGGCCAGCAATAGCTGTCCCGGCTCGTTATGCTGAGTCCGGTTACGTTCGTTTCGGTTGGGCTAGGCTAAGTTTGGTCAGGCTAGCTTTAACTTCTATGCTGTACACTGCTTTTCGGTGGATTGCTGCGCTCCATTGTGCTCTGGTGTGTCCTGCTTGGCTCTTAGGTGGGCAGCAATAGCGGTCTCGGTGCGTTAGGTTTAGTTAGGTTATGTTTGGAAATGTTCAGCTTGTTTGGGTCAGGTTTGGGTAGCTTAGACTTTTCTGATATACACGGCGGCTTTATGGATTTCTGCGTTCTATTCTTCAATAGGGTGTCTGCTTGGATCTGGGGTGGCCAGAAGTAGAGGTGGCGACGCGTTAGGCTTAGATACGTTACGTACTGTTATGTTACACTTGGTCAGGTTAGGAGAGGATTGCTTTGAGCTCAGTGCTATAGTCTGCTATTACGTGGATCTCTGTCCCCTACAGTGCTTTAATATATGCAGCTCGGCTCTGAGATGGCCAGCAATGGAACACTCAGCACGTCATGTCTTGTCAGCTTACTTTCGGTTATGCTGGGTTAGGCAAAGTTTGGTTAGGATAGCTTAAACTTTTGTGCTGCACACTGCTATTCGGTGGATTTCTGCGATAAGCTGTGCTCTAATATGACTTGCTTGGCTCTGGGGAGGGCAGCAATTGCGGTCTCGGCACGTTGGTTTGAGTTATGCAATGTTTTGTTATGTTCTGTTGTTTTGGGTTAGGTTCGGGTACCTTCGACTCTTCTGATATACACTGCGAATCTTTGGATTCCTGTGTTCTACTCTCCACTAGTGTGTTCTGGTTGGATCTCAGGCGGCCAGCAATAAATATCGCGACACGTTAGGTTTAGGTAGGTCACGTTTCGTTATGTTACGATTGGTCAGGTTAGGAGAGGTTTGTTGTGAGTTTATTGCTATATTCTGCTATTAGGTGGATCTCTTTCCCCTTCAGTGCTTTAATATTTTCAGCTTGGCTTTGCGAAGGCCAGCAATCGTGGTCTGGGCACCTTATGTTGTGTCAGGTTACGCTCGGTTAGGAAGGGTTAGGCAGAGTTTGGTCAGGATAGCTTCAACTTTTGTGCTGTACACTTCTATTCGGTGAATTTCTGCGCTCTACTGTGCTCTAGTATGTCCTGCTTGGCACTGGGGAAGGCAGTAATAGAGGTCTCTGCACGTTTGGTTGAGTCAGGCTATGCTTTGTTATGTTCTGTAGGTTTGTGTTCGCCTTGGGTAGCTTTGACTTTTCAGATATACACTGCGGTTAAATGTATTTCGGCGGTCTACTCGCCTCTAGCTTGTTCCGCTTTTCTCTGTGGTGGCCAGCAATAGTGGGCGCGGCACGTTAGGTTGAGTTAGGTTACAATTGGTTGTTACGTTTGGTTATGTTAGGAGAGGATAGCTATGTCTTTAGTACTATAGCCTGCTATTAGGTGGATTCCTGCGCCCTACAGTGCTCTAATATTTTTAGCTTGGCTCTGGCAAGACCAGCAGTAGTGGTCTCAGCTCGTTACGATGAGTCACGTTACGTTCGGTTAGGTTGGGTGAGGTTAAGCTTGGTCAGGTTAGCTTTAACTGTTGTGATGTACACTGCCATTATGTGGATGTCTGGGTTCTACTGTGCTCTAGTATGTCCAGCTTGCCACTTGGGAGTGCAACAACAGCGGTCACGGCACGTTAGGTTTAGCCATGCTACGTTTGGTTATGTTGGGTTAGGCAAGGTTTGGTCAGGATAGCTACTACTTTTACGCTGTACATCGCCCTTCGGTTGATTTGCGCGCTCTGCTGTGTTATAATATCTTCAGCTTGGCTATGGCAATACCTGAAATGATTTGACTTTTCTGATGTACACCGCGATTCCATGGGTTTCAGCGTTCCACTCCCCACTATTTTGCTCCGCTTGACTCTGGGGAGGGCAGTATAGTTATCGCGGCACGTTAGGTTGTACCATGCTGCGTTTGCTTATGTTTCTTTCGCTTGGATTATGTCAGTGTAGCTCTGACTTTTCTGATATACGCCTCGATTCTATTGATTCCTGCGTTGTACTGTCCACGAATGTGTTCTGCGTGGCTCTGTGGAGGCCAGCAATTGCTGTCGTGGCTCGTTAGGTTGTGTTTGGTTTCGCTTGGTAATGTACCGTTGGTAAGGTTAGGAGGGGGTGGCTTTGTCTATAGTGCTATAGTCTGCTATTAGGTGGATTTCTGCGACCTACTGTGCTGTATTATTTTCTGCTTGGCCCTGGGAGGGCAGAAATAGTGGCCTCAGTATGTTATGTTGAGTCTGGTTAAGCGCGTATAGGTTGGGCTAGGCTAAGTTACGTTAGGATAGCTTTAACTTCTGTGCTTTACACAGCTCTTCGGTGTACATCAGCGCTCTACTGTGCTCCAGTATATCCTACTTCGGTCGCGGTGGGCAGCAATGGCGGCATCGGCACGTTAGTTTGTGTTACGTAATGTTCAGCTATGTTCTGTCGGTTTGGGTCAGGTTTGGGTAGCTTTGACTTTTATGATGTACACTGCGATACTATGGATTTCTGCACTCTACTCCCCACAAATGTGCTCTCTTTGGCTCTGTGGAGGCCAGGAATAGTGCTCGCGGCACGTTATGTTGAGTTTGGTTACGCTTGGTTATGTCACGATTGGCTGGGTGAGGAGTGGATAACTATAAATCTTCTGATGTACAATGCGATCCCGTGGATTTTTGGTTTCTATCCTGCACTAGTGTGAACTCCTTGGCTCTCGAAGTGCCAGCAATAGTGGTCTCGGTACGTTATGTTGAGTCGGGTTACGGTCGGTTGTGTTGGGTTAGGCTTAGTTTTTCTAGAGTAGCTTTAACTTTTGTGTTGTACACTGCTATTCGGTGGATTTCTGCACTCTAGTGTGCTCTAGTAAGTACTGCTTGTCTCTGGGGATAGCAGCAATAGCGGTCTCGGCGCGTTATATGGAGTTTTTGCTATGTTTGGTTATGTTCCGTTGATTTGGGTTAGGTTTGGGTGTCTCTGACTTTTCTGATATAAACTGCGATTATATGCATTTCTGCTCTCCATTCTGCGATATTGTGTTCTACTTGGCTCCGCCAAGGCCAGCAATGACTGTCTCAGCACGTTACGTTAAGTTATGTTACGTTTGGTTATGTTATGTGTCGATCTCGGTCAGGTTATCTCTGACTTTCTTGCTATACACTGATATACAGAGGATTTCTGCGCTCAACTGTGCTCTACTGTATTCTGCTTGGCCCTGGGCAAGACAGCAGTAGCGGCCACGGCACGTTAAGTTGTGTTAGGCTACGTTGTTTTAGGTTATGTTAGGTTGTGTTTCGTTAGGACTTCTTCGACTTACGCGTTATACACTATTGTTCGGCGGCTCCATGTAATGTATTGCGCTCTACTGTATCCTGCTTGGCTCTGCTTAACCCGGCGGCAGTGGTCGCGGCACGCTGTGTTGTGCTACGCTACCTTTGGTTTGGTTAGGTTAGGTCAGGTTATGTTTAGGTAACTTCGACTTCTGTGCTATTCTCTGAAGTGCAGTATTTATGCGCTCTCCTTTGCTCTAGTAAATTCTGCTTGTACCTGTGTTGGTCAGAAATAGTTTTCTAGTCATGGTAGGTTGAGTTAGGTTAAGTTTGGATATGTCACATTTGGTTAGGTTAGGAGAGGCTAGTATGATACTTGTGCTTTACACTGCTGTTCCGTGTGTTTCTGCGATATACTGTGCTCTGCAACATTCTGCTTGTCTCCAGGGAGGCCAGGAGAAGTGGTCGCGGCACGTCACGTTGGGCTATGCTACGTTCTGTTAAGTTATGTTAGGTCTGGTTCGCTGCAATGCGGTGGGTTTCTGCGTTCTACTGCGCCCTAGTGCATTCTGCTTATCCCTGTGTGTATCAGCAATAGTGGTATGGTCATGTTATGTTGAATTAGGATCCGTTCGGGTATGATACGTTCGGCTAGAATAGGAGAGGCTACGTTGTCTTCTGTGCTTCTCTCTGCTACTCGGTAGATTTCTGCGCTCTAATGTGCTCTAGTGTCTCTGCCCGGCTCTGGGGATGCCAGCAATAGCGGTCGCGACACGCTAGTTTTAGTAGGGTTACGTTTGGTTAGGTTAGGTTTGGTAAAGTTTGGTCAGGAATGCATTGATTTTCGTGCTATACAATGTTATTCGGTGTATTTCCGTGATCTACTGTGCTCTACCACACTCAGCTTGGCTCTGGTGAGGCCAGAAATAGTGGCCGCTGCACGTTATGTTGGCGTATGCTTCGTTCCGTTAGGTTATGTTAGCTTGGGCTAGGTCCGGATATATATGACTTTTGAGCTGTACACTGCGTTTCTATGGACTTCTGTGCCCTACCGTCTTCTAGCAAGTTCGGCTCGACCCTGTGGAGGTCAGCAATAGTGGTCGGATTACGTTAGGTTGAGCTATGCTACGTTCGATTGTGCTGAGTTTGGATAAATTAGGTCAGGATAGCTTTGACTTTTGTGCTGTACACTGCTTTTCGTTGGACTTGTACTCTCTAGTGTGCTCTAGTGTTTTCTACTTGGCACTGGGGTGGCCATTAATAGTGGTCTCGGCACGTCAGTTTGAGTTATGCTACGTTCGGTCCTGTTACGTTTGGTGAGGTTAGGATAGTATAGTTTAGGCCTTTGTGCTATACACTGCTGTCCGCGAATTTCTGCGCTCTACTGCGTTCTAGTATTCTCTGATGGGCTCTGGGGTGGCGAGCAATTGCGGTGCCGTCGTGTTAGGCTTTGTTATGCTCCGTTTCGTTAGGGTATGTTAGGAAGGCATGAATAGGATTTCTTTCACTTTTGTGCCATACACTGCTATTCGGTGAATTCCTGCGCTATACATTGCTCTACTATACTCTGCCCGAATCTAGGGAGGCGAGCAATAGGGCTTGTGGGTCGATATTTTATGTTATATTATGTTTGGTTAGGTTATGTTGGGCTAGGTTTTGCCAGGACAGCTTTGACTTTTGTGCTATTCTCCATTTACGGTCGATTTCTGTGCCCTACTGAGCTCTACCACATTCTACTTGGCTATGGGGAGGCAAATAACTGTGGTGGCTGCACGTTATGTTGAGTTATGCTACTTTTGGTTAGGTTATGATAGATCAGGTTAAGCCAGGATGTCTTCGGCTTTTGAACTATTCACTGCAATGCGGTGGATTTCTGCGCTCTACTCTGCTCTAGTATATTCTGCTTGACACTGTGGAGGCCAGCAAAAGTTGTCTCGTAATGTTAGATTGAGCTGGGCAACGTTCGAGTATGTCACGTTTCTCTATGTTAGTATATGCTACTTTGGCTTTTGTGCTTTTCACTGCTTCTCGGCGGATTTCTGTTCTCTAAAGTGCTCTACTACACTCTGCTTTGCTCTGAGGAGACCAGGTGCAGTGGTCGCGGCACGTCACGTTGGGTTATGCTGTGTTTGGTTCGGTCAGATTATGCCAGGGTAGGTTGGGGTATTTGCGGCCTTTGCGCCATTCAGCGCAATGCGGTTGATTTCTGCGCTCTAATGTGCCCTTGTTCATTGTTCCTGTCTCTGTCGAGGACAGCAATAGTGGTCTTGAAATGTTATGTTGAGCTCGTCTACGTTTGGGTATGTCACGTTTGGCTAGGTTAGGTGTGGCCGCTATGACTTTTGAGATATTCACTCTTATTCGGTGGATCTCTGGGCTCCATTGTGCCCTAATATGCTCTACTTGCCTCAGTGAGGCCAACAATATTGGTCTCGTCACGTTATGTTTAGTTACAGTACGTTTGAATAGGTTATGTGCGGCCATGTTCTGTCAGGATATGTTGGCTTTCGTGCTATACACGTCAATGAGTTGAATTCCTGCGCTATGCAGTGCTCTAGTATTTTCTGCTTGGCCCTGTGGAGGCCAGCAATTGTGGTCTCGGCACGTTAGGTTCAGATATGCTACATTCGGATATGTCACGTTTGGGTGGATAGGATAGGACAGTTTAGACTTTTGTGCCAACACACGTATCCGCGGAATTCTGCGCTCCACTGTGTACTAATACTTTCTGCTTGGGCCTGTGGATCCCAGCAATAGTAGCCTCGAGGCGTTAGGTAGAGTTAATTTATGCTCGATTAGGCTACGTAAGGTTAAGCTCGCAAGGTAACTTAGACTTTCGTGCTATACACTGCTTTTCTGAGTATTTCTGCGCTGTACTATGCCCTACTATATTACGCTTAGCCTTAGGAATGCCAGCAACAACGGTCTCGGCCCGTTAGCTTGAGTTATGTTACGTTTGGTTAGTTTAGGTTGGGTTAAGTTCGGTAAGGATAGATTTGACTTTCGCGCTATACACTGTTGCTCGGTGGATTTCTGCACTCGAGTGCGCGCTACTATATACTTCTTGGCATTGGGAGGCCATCAATTGTGGCCGCGGCACGTTATGTTCAGCCTGGCTAAGTTTGGCTGTGTTATGTTAGCCTGGGTTAGGTCTGGATACATATGATTTTTGTGCTATGCACTCCGATTCAATGAATTTCTGCTCTCTAGTATCCACCAGTAGATTCTGCTCGACTCTGTGGAGGCCAGCAATAGTGGTCGGGGTACGATAGGTTGAGCTATGTTACATTTGTATATGTTAAGATTGGACACATTAGGAAAGGATATCTTTGACTTTAGTGCTATAAACAGACATTCGGTGGACTTCTGCGCTCCAGTGTGCTCTAGTATGTGCTGCTTTTCTCTGGAGCGGCCAGCAATAGTGGTCTCGGCACGTTAGCTTGAGATATGCTACGATCGGTCATGTTTCGATTGGTGAGGTTAGGATAGGATAGTAGAGGCTTTTGTGCTATACACTGCTGTCCGCGGATTTCTGCGCTCTACTCTGTTCTAATATTTTCTGCTTGGCTTTGGGGAGGACTGCAATAGTGGCCTCGGCACGATAAGTTGAGTAAGGTTAAGTTCGGTTGGGTTAGGTTAGGATACCTTCGACTTCTGTGCTAGTTGCTTCATTGCGGTGCGCTTCTGCGCACTACTGTGCTCTAGCGCAATCTGCATGTCTTCCTGGAGGCCAGTAAGTTTGATTTCGTCATGTTAGTTTGGGTTAGATTACCCTTGGTTATGCTACGTTTGGAGAGATTAGCACATGACGGTTCAGACATATGTGACAGTATACTGCTATCCGCGAATTTCTGGGCTCTACTGTGTTCTAATACTGTCTGCTTGGCTCTGGGGACTCCGGCTACAGTGATCTCGGCACGTTAGGCTGAGTTATGTTGCATTCGGATAGGTAAGGCTATATCAAGCACGGTCAGGTTATCCTTGGCTTTCGTGCTATACACTGCTATTCGGAGGACTTCTGCACTCGACTTTGCTGTACTATTTTCTGCTTGGCGCTGTGGAGGACAGCACCGGTCGCGGGACGTTACGTTGGGTTGGGCTACGATTGATTAGGTTATGTTATGTCATGTTTGGATAGGATGACCTCGACTTTCATGCTATACACTATTGTACGGCGGGTTCCTGTGGTCTACTGTGCTCTACTGTAGTATGCTTGGCTCTGTGGTGTCCAGCAGCAGTGGTCGCTGCACGCTCTGGTGATTTACGCTACGTTTGTGTAGGTTGGGTAAGGTCGGGTTATGTCAGGATATCTACGGCCTCTGTGCTATTCACTACAATGCGGTGGATTCCTGTGCTCTGCTGTGCTCTTGTATGTGCTGCTTGGCTCTGGGGTGGCCAGCAACAGTGACCTCGGCACGTTAGGTTGTGCAGTGTTTCGTTCTGTTAGGTTATGTTAGGCTATGTTTGCCGAGGATAGCTTTGGCTTTCGTGATATACAGTGATACCATGTCGATTCCTGTGGTCTACAGTGCTCTTGTAAATTATGCTTAGCTCTGGGGAGGCCAGAAGTAGTGGTAGCGGCACGTTACGTTGAGCTATGCTACGCCTTTTTAGGTTAGGTTGGGTCAGGTTGGGTTTGGATACCTTCGACTTCTGTGCTATTCGCTGCAATGCGGTGCGCTTCTGCGCACTGCTGTGCTCTAGTACATTCTGCGTCTTTTTGTGGAGGCCAGTTATTGCTGTTTCGTCATGTTAGGTTGAGCTAGGTTACGCACAGTTGTTACGTTTGTCTAGGTTAGGATAGGATTCATTGCCTTTTGTGCTATACACCGCTGTTCGGTGTATTCCTGCGCTGTACTGTGCTCTACTATATATGTTCAGCCCTGGGAATGTCGGCAATATTGTTCTAGGCACGTTAGGTTGAGCTCAGCTTCGTTCGGTTATGTCTCGTCTGGTGAGGTTAGGATAGGATAGTTTAGACTTTTGTGCAGTACACACCTATCCGCGTATTACTGCTATCTACTGTGTTCTACTATTTTCTGCTTGTGTCTGTGGAGTCCAGCAATAGTAGTCTCGGCACGTTAGGTTGTGTTAGTTTACTTTCGGCTAGGTTTGGTTAAGTTAAGTTCGACCGGGTTAACATAGACTTTAGTGCTATACACTGCTATTCGGAGTATCTCTGCGCTGTACTGTGCTCTACTATATTATGCTAAGCCCTGGGGATGCCAGAAAATATCGGACTAGGTACGTTAGGTTGAGTTAGGTTACGTTTGGTTACCTTAAGTCAGGTTAATTTCGGTAACGGCAGCTTTGACTTTTTTGTTATACAGTGTTTTTCCGTGGATTTCTGAGTCAGACTTCTCTCTGCTACATTCTCCTTGGCCCTGGGAAGGCAAGAAATATTTGCCACGGCACGTTATATTGAGGTACGCTACGTCTGGTTAGGTTACGTTAGCTTGGGTTAAGTCCGGACAGATACGACTTTTGTACTGTACACTGCTATTCGATGGACTTCTGCACTTCAGCATGCTCTAGTATGTTCTGCTCGACTCTGTGGAGGCCAGAAATCGTTGCCTCGCCATGTCAGGTGAGCTAGGCTACGTTTGGGTATGTCACGTTTGGGTATGTTCGGATATGCTACTTCGACATTCGTGCTTTACACTGCTTTTCGGCAGATTTTCGTGACCTACTGCGCCCTACTACTATCTGCTTTTCTCTGGGGTGGCCAGGATCAATGTTCGCAGTACGCCCTGTCGGGTTATGATGCGCTTGGCTACGTTAGAATATGTCATGTTAGTGTCGGATACCAACGGCTTTTGTACTATTGACTACAATCCGGTGGATTTCTGCGCTCTACTGTGCCCTAGTAAATTCTGCTTGACACTGTGGAGAATAGCAAAAGTCGTCTCGTCACGCTAGGTTCAGTTAGGTTACGTTTGTATGTGTTACATTTGGCAACGTTAGGATTGGCTGCTTTGACATTCGTGATGTACAATACTCTTCGTTGGATTTCTGCACTCTAAGGGGCAGTTATATGGTTTGCTTTGCAACACGGAGGCCGTCAATAGTGTTCGCGGCGAGTTATGTTGGGTTAGACTACGTGTGGTTAGGTTAGCTTGTGTCATATTGGATTTGGATGTCTTTGACTATTGTGCTTTACACTGCAATTCGGTGTATTTCTGCGCTCTACTCCGATCTTGTATGTTCTGCATGGCTTTGTGGATGCCAGAAATAGTAAGTATGGCACGTTATGTTGAATTAGGCTACGTTTGGTTATGTTACGGTTGGATACATTAGGATATGGTAGCTTTGACTTTTGTGCTATAAACTGCTATTCGGAGGATATCTGCATTCTACAGTGCTCTAATATGTTCTGCTTGCCTCTGGAGGGACCAGAAGCAGTGGAGATGTCACGTAATATTGAGCTAGGCTACGTTCGGTTATGTTACGTTAGCTTGGGTTAGGTCCGGATAGATATGACTTTCGTGCTGTACACTGCGTTTCCATGGACCTCTGCGCTCTACTGTCCTCTAGTAAGTTCTGCGCGACTCTGTGAAGGCCAGCAATAATGATCGTGGCACGCTAGTTTGGGTTATGTTACGCTTGGATTTGTTAAGGGTGGCTACATTAGGACAGGATAGTTCTGTCTTTTGTGCTATACACCGCTATTCGGTGATCTTCTGCAATCTAGTGTGCTCTAGTATGTTTTGCTTGGCTCTAGGTACCGCAGAAATAGTGGTCTCGGCACGTTATGTTGGGTTGTGCTACGATTGGTTAGGTTAGGTTATGTCAGGTATTGACTGGATACCTTTGACTTTTGTGCCATACACTGATATACGGAGGATTTCCTATCTCTTCATTTCTCTACTATCCTCTGCTTGACTATGGGGTGGCTAGAAGTAGCGGTCGTGGCATGTTAGTTTGAGTTATGTTACGTTTGATTTGGTCAGGTTTGGCCATGCATGGTTACGGTAGCCTTGTCTTTCACGCAATGCTCTGTTAATCGGCAGACTTCTATGATCTACTGTGCTCTACTACACACTGCTCGAATCTGGGGAATCTAGCAATAGTGGCCGTGACACGTCAGGTTGGGTAGTTTTACTATTGGTTATGTTATGTTAGGCTGCATTTCGTATTGGTAGCTTTGACATCCGAGCTATACACTTTTATTTGGTGGACTTCTGTGACCTACTCTGTTCTACCACATTCTGCTTTTCCCCGGATGGCCAGGAGCAGTGGTCGCGGCACGCTTCGTTGATCTATGATACGTTTGCTTAGGTTGGGAGAGGACAGGTTAGCTTTGAATATGCTACTTCGTCTTTTGTGTTATACACTTCTATACGGTGGATCTCTGCTTTCCGCTCTTCTCTAATGTCTTCTTCTCGGCTTTGGGGAGTCCAGCAATATTTGTCTCACCGCGTTAGGACATGTTAGGTTTGGGTATGTTCCACATTTGTGCTATGCACCGCAATGCGGCGGATATCTGCGCTCTGCTGAGCTCTGGTGCATTCTGCTTGTCTCTGTAGGGGCCAGCAATAATTGTACCGTCATGTTAGGTCGAGTCACGTTACATTTGGGTATGTTACGTTTGGCTAGATAAGGGTAAGCTTCTTTGACTATTGCGCTATACTGCTACCCGCAGATTTCTGCGCTCTACCGTTTCTTAATATCTTCTGCTTGTCTCTGAGGAGGCCAGCAATGGTGGTCGCGGCACGTTATTTCGAGACACGTTACGTTTGACTATGTTACGATTTGTTAGGTTAGGATTCGATAGCCTTGACTTTTGTGCTATACATTGCTATTCGGAGGATGGCTGCTCTCTACTCATCTCTAACACGTCCTGCTTGGATCTGGGGAGTCCAGCAATATTTGCCCCATCACATTATGCTGAGTTACACTACTTCTGTGTAGGGTAGGTTGGGACAGGTTAGGTTAGGGTACCTTTCACTTTTGTGTTATGCACTGCAATGCGAAGGATTCCTGCGCTCTACTGTGCTCTCTTATATTCCGCTTGGCACTGTGGAGACCAGAAGTAATTGTCGCGGTGCGTTAAG
This sequence comes from Eufriesea mexicana, assembly GCF_001483705.2. Classification (NCBI taxonomy): domain Eukaryota; kingdom Metazoa; phylum Arthropoda; class Insecta; order Hymenoptera; family Apidae; genus Eufriesea; species Eufriesea mexicana. Next base: position 67,832 of record NW_016919507.1, read on the forward strand.
TTGTGCTTGGTTACGTTTTGTTGTGCTACGTGTGGCTACGTTCGGATAAGATAGATTGACTTTTGTGCTATATAGTGCAATGCGGCGGATTTCTGCACTCTACTGTTCGCCAGAATATAGTGCATGGCGCTGGTGGGCCTGCAATAGTGGTTGCGGGACCATATGTTGTGTTAGGCTACGTTTGATTAGGTTGGCTTGGGTCAGGTTGTGTAAAGATATTTGTGACTTTTGTGATGTACACTGCAATACGGTGGATTTCTGCAATCTTCTGTGATCTAGTATATTCTGCTTGGCACTGGGGACGCGGGCGATAGGGCCCTCGGCACGATAGCATTGGTCAAGATACGTTCGGTTATGCTACGTTTGGTTAGGTTAGGAAAGATAGCCTCGCCTTTTGCGTTATATACTGCTATTCGGTGGATTCCTGCTATCCGGTATGCTCTAATATGATTTGCAGATCCTAGGATGTCTTCGAGTCTTGTGCTATTCACAGCCTGGCGGTGGATTCCTGGCCACTACTGTGCTGTAGTACATTCTGCTTTTCTCTGTGGATGCCAGCAATAATTGTACCGTCATGTTAGGTCGAGTCACGTTACATTTGGGTATGTTACGTTTGGCTAGATAAGGGTAGGCTTCTTTGACTATTGCGCTATACTGCTACCCGCAGATTTCTGCGCTCTACCGTTGCTTAATATCTTCTGCTTGTCTCTGAGGAGGACTGCAATTGCGGTCCCGGCACGTTCGGCTTAGTTAGGCTACGTTTGGTTACGATAGGTTTTGTCACGTTAGGTTAGGTTATCTTCGGCTTTTGTGCTATTCACTGCTATGCGTAAGATTTCTGCGCTCTTCTGTGATCTAGTTTATTCTGCTTGGCTCTGGGGAGGCCGGAAATAGTGACCGCGGTACGTTACCTTGTGTTAGGTTACATTCTGTTGTGTTACGATTGGCTATGTTGGGACAGGATGACTTTGACCTATGTGCTAAACAGTACAGTGCGGCGGATATCAGCGCTGTAATGTGTCCTAGTATATATCGCTTTGCTCTGTGGGGCTTGCAATAGTCGTCGCGGCATGTTATGTTGTGTTAGAATACGATTGGTTAGGCTAAGTTAGGTCATGTTGGGTTACGACATCTTTGTCTACTGTGCTATACAAGGCAATGCGGAGAATTTCTGCGCTCTGTTGTGCTCTACTATACCCTGCTCGGCTCCGGGGCGGCGAGAAATGGTAGCCGTGGCAGGTTAGGTTGAGTCATGTTACGATTGGTTTGGTTAGCTAAGGCTATGTTTGGTTAGGATAGCTTCCTCTTCCGTCCTAAACACTGTTATTCGGTGGATTTCTGTGATCTACTGTGCCCTACTGTATTTTCCTTGTCCCAGAGGAGGCCAGGAGCATTGTTCGCTGCACATTGCTTTGAGCTATGCTTCGCTTGGTTATGTTAGCTTAGGCCTGGTTAGGAGAGGATATCTTCCACTATTGCGCTATTCACTGCAATGCGGAGGATTTCTACGAACTACTGTGCTCTAGTACACTCTACTTGTGCCTGTGGAGGAGAGCAATTGTTGTCTCGTCATGTTAGGTTGAATTAAGATACGTTTGAGTATGTTGCGTTTTGCTAGGTTAGGATAGACTACTTTCGCTGTTGCGCTTTGCACAGCTATTCCTCGGCTTTCTGTGATCTACTGTGCTCTACTGCATTCTGCCTGGCTCTGGGGCGGCCAGGAGCAGTGGTCGCAGCACGCTATGTTTAGATACCATACGCTACGTTATGTTAGGTTAGGTCAGGTTAGGCTACGGTATCTACGGCTTTTGTGCTCTTCACTGTAATGCGGTGGATTTCTACGCTCCACTGTGCACTAGTACATTCTGCTAGTTTCTGTGGATGCCAGCAATATTGGTCTCGTCACGCTATGTTGGATTACACTTCGTCTGGATAGGCTAGGTTAGGTCAAGTTGGGTCAGGGTATATTTGACTTTTGTGCTATACACCGCTGTTCCCCGGATTTCCGCGATCTGGCGTGCTATGCTATGCTCTGGTTGGCTCTTAGGTGACGAATAATGGTGGTCTCGGCACGATACGCTGCGTCAGGTGACGTTACGTTGGATTACGTTTGGAAGATTCTGTTAGGATATCTCTGACTTCTGTGGTATACACTGCTATTTGGAGGATTTCGGCACCCTACATTGCGCTATTATGCTCTGATTGACTCTGGGGATGCGAGCAATAGTGGTCGTGGCACGTCTGGTTGTGTTAGGTTGCGTTTGGTTAGGTAAGGTTACATTAAGATTGGTTAGGATGGCTCCGACTTTCGCGCTGTACACTGTTCTTCCGCGGATTCGTTTGATCGACAGTGCTCTACTACATTCTGCTTGCACCAGGCGAGGCCAGGTGCTGTGTTCGCGGCACGTTGCTTTGAGCTATGCTACGCTTGGTTGTGTCAGGTCATGTTAGGCTAGCACATATTTGAGTTTTCTGATGTTCACAGCAATGTGGTGGACCCCTGCGGACTACTGTGTCCTAGTACAATCTGCATTTCTCTGTGCAGGTCAGTAATAGTTGTCTCGTCATGTTTGGTTGAGCTGGGCAACGTTTGCGTATGTCACGTTTGGCTAGGTTAGGAGAGGCTACTTCAACATTTGTGCTTTACACTGATTTTCGGCGGATTTCTGTTATCTAAAGTTTTCTGCTACATTCTGTTCTGCTCTTGGGAGGCCATGAGCAGCGGTCACTGCACGTTATGTTGAGCTATTCTACGTTTTGTTTGGTTGCGTTATGTCAAGTTAGGTCATGATATCTACGGCTTTTGTGCCATTCACTGCAATGCAGTGGATTTCTGCGCACTAGGGTTCTCTAGTAGAGTCTGCTTGTATCTGTGTGGGCCAGGAATATTGTTCTCGTCATGTCAGGAGAGTTAGGCTACGTTTGGATATGTTACGTTTGGCTACGTTAGGGGATGGCGCTTTGACTCTTCTGCTATGCACTTCTATTCCGTGGATTCCTGCGCTCTAGTGTCCTCTAATATGCTCAGCTTCTCACTGGGGTGGCCAGTAATAGTGGTCTCGACACGAAAGGTTTCGACAGGTTAGGTTAGGAAGGTTAGGAAAGGCTTGTGTGCACTACGTTGCAATACGGAGGATTTTTGCGCTCTGGTGTGCGGCAGTATATTCTGCTAGGCGCTAGCGAGTCCAGCAGTAGTGGTCTCGGCAGGTTAGTTTGGGCTATGTTACGTTTTGTTTGGGTAGGTTATGCCAAGCTCGTTCAGTTTATCTTCGACTTTCGTGCTATACACTGCTATTCGGGGGGTTTTGGCACTCTGCTGTGCACTAGCATATTACGCTTGGCTATGGCGCGGGCAGCAGTAGTGTTCTCGGCACGCTAGGTTTAGCTTAGCAACTTTTGCTTATGTTACGTTTGGTTACGTTAGGATGGAATAGCTTAGACGTTTGTGCCATGCGCTGCTAGTCGGTGGATCTCAGCGTTCTACTATGCTCTAACATGTTCTGCTTGGCTCTGTGGCGATCTGTAATAGTAGACGCGGCGCGCTAGTTTGAGTTAGGTTGCGTTCCATTGGATAAGGTTAGGTTAAGCTCGGTCAGGTTAACAGAGACTTTCGTGCTGTACACAGTTATTCGGTAGATTTCTGTGATATACTGTGCGCTACACATTCTGCTTGTCTCCGTGGAGGCCAGGAGCAGTGGTCGCTGCACGTTATGTTGCGCTATGCTATGTTCGGTTAGGTTCGGTTAGGTCCAGTTATGTTAGGATATCTACGTCTTTTGTGCTATACATTGCAATGCGGTGGACATCTGCGATCTGCTGTGCTGTAGTATGTTCTGGTTGGCGCTGGGGAGACCAGCAATAGTGGTCTCGGCACATTAGGTTGAATAATGTTACGTTTGGTTAGGTTATGTTATGTTAAGTTGGGCTAGTGTAGCTTTGACTTTCGTACTATACGCCGCGATTCGGTGAGTTTCTGTGCTTTACTGTGCTCTACTACATTCTGCTTGGGTCTGGGGAGGCCAGGAGCAGTGGTCGCTGCACGACATTTTGAGTTGCGCTACTTTTTGCTAGGTTAGGTTATTTCTAGCTCGGTCGTGTTATCTTTGACTTTCGTGCTATACACTGCAGTGCGGTGGATTTCTGCGTACTACTGTGCTCTAGCACATTCTGTCTGTTGCTGTGGTGGCCAGCAGTAGTGGTCTCGTCATGTTAGGTTGAGTTGCATTACGCTTTGGTTTGGTACGTTTGGCTAGGTTAGGACAGGCTACTTTGACTTTTGTGCTGTTCACTGTTATTCGTAGAATTTCTGCGCTCTAATGCCTGGTTCTTGGGAGGCCGTCAATATTGATCTCGACAGGTTATGTTGTATTATTCTACATTTGTGTAGGTTACGCGAGGTCACGTTATGTCAGGATACGTCTGACTTTTGTGCTATACAATGCAACGCGGTGGGTTCCTGTGCTCTGCTGCCCTATAGCATATTGTGCTTGGCTCAGTGGAGGCCGGTAGCAGCGGCCTCGACACGTTAGGTTGAGCTATGCTACGTTCGGGTATGTTACGTTCGGTGAGGTTAGGATATAATAGTTCTGGCTTTTGTGCTATACACAGCTATCCGCGTATTTCTGCGCTCTGCTGTGTTCTAATACTTTCTGCTTGGCTGTGTGGTGTCCAGGAGCAGTGGTCGCGACATGTCATGCTGTGCTATGCAGCGTTCGGTTAGGTTAGACTAGGTCAGGATGGGATAGGGAATCTACGGCTTTGGTGCCGTTAACTGCAATGCGGTGGAATCCTGCGCTCTAATCTGCTGTAGTACATTCTGCTTGTCTCTGCCGATGCCAGAAATAGTGATCTCGTAATATTAAGTTGTGTTTGACTACGTCTGGATATGCCACGTTTGGATGGGTTAGGATGGGCTACTTTGACTTTTGTGTTATACACTGTCAGTCCGTGGATTTCCGCGCTCTAATGTGCTCTAATATGCTCTGCTTGGCTCTGGGATGGCCAGTAATAGTGGTCTCAGCACGTTAGGCTGAGTTTGGTTCCGTTTCGTTAGGTTAGGTTGGGAAGCTTCATTTAGGATTTCTTTGACGTTCTCGCTATACGCTGCTATATGGTGAACTTCTGCGCTCTACATTGTTCTACTATGCTCTGCTCGACTATGGGGAGGCGTGCAATTGTGGCCGTGGCACGATAGGTTGAGTTACGTTACGATTGGTTAGGTCAGTTTGGGACATATTTGGATACGGTAGCCTTGACTTTCTCGCTATGTACTGTGATTCAGTGGATTTATTTGATTTAATGTGCTCTGCTACATTCTGCTTGGCTCTAGGGAGGCCAGGAGCTGTGCTCGCGGCTCGTTATTTTGAGCTACGCTACGTTCCTTTATGTTAGGTGAGGTCAGGTTAAATTGCGACATCTCCGACTAGTGTGCTACATACTGCTATTCGGCGGATTACTGCGCTCCATATTGCTCGACTATACTCTGCTCGACTCAGGGGAGGCGAGAAATAGTGGCCGTCCCACGTTAGGTTGAGCTATGATACGAATGGTTAGGCCAGGTTAGGCTATGTCTGATTAGGACAATTTCGACATTCGTGCTATACACTGCTTTTCGATGGATTTCTGTGATCATCTGTGCTCTACTACATTCTGCTTAGCCCTGGGAGGCCAGCAATTGTGGACACGGCACGTTGCACTGAGTTGGGCTACGTGTGGTTGGGTTATATTAGCTTGGGTTATGTCTGGATACATATGACATTTGCATTATGCACTGCGATTCTATGGAATTCAGTGCCCTACTCCCCTCTGGTAAGCCCTGCTCGACTCTGGGGATGCCAGAAATAGTGGTCAGGTTACATTAGGTTGAGTTATGTCACGTCTGGTTATGTTAAGATTGGATATATTAGGACAGGATACCTCCGACTTTTGTGCTATACACTTATATACGTTGGACTTCTGCGCTCCAGCGTGTTCTTCTTGCCTCTGGTGATGCCAGCGACAGTAGTCTCGGTACGATAGTTTGAGCTGTGCTGCTTTCTGGTATTTCACATTTGGTGAGGTTAAGATATGATAGTTCAGGCTATTGCGCTATACACTGCTATCGCGGATAACTGCGCTCTACCGAGTTCTAATATTTTCTGCTGGACTCTGTGGAGACTAGCAATAATGGTCTCGTCATGTTAGGTCGAGCTAGGCTACGCTTGAATATGTCACGTTTGGCTAGGTTGGACTGGCTACTTTGACTTTTGTGCTACACACTGCAGTGCGGTCGATTCCTTCGCTCTATCGTGTTCTAATATGCACTGCTTGGCTGTAGGGAGCCCAAAAATGTTGGCCTCGTGACATCATGTTTAGCTACACTATGTTTGGGCAGGTTAAGTAAGGTCAGGTTTGGTCTGAGTATATTTGACTTTTGTGCTTAACACTGGAATGCGGTGGAATTCTGCGCCCTGCTGTACTCTAGTATATTCTGCTTGGAAGTGTGGAGGCCAGCAGTAGTGATTCCGGCATGTTAGGTTGAGCAATGCTGCGTTTGCGTTTGCTACGTTTCGTGAGGTTAAGATAGGATGGTTAAGACTTTTGTGCTATACACTGCTATCCGCGAATATCTGCTCTCTACTGTGCGCCAATGTGCTCTGCCTTGCTCTGCGGTGGCCAGTAATAGTGGCCTCGGCACGTTAGGTTGAGTTAGGTTTCGTTATGTAAGGATAGGAATATTTGGTCAGAGTTTCTTTGTCTTTTGTGCTACTCGCTGCCATTTGGTGGATTTGTGCGCACCACATTGCTCTACCCAACTCTGCTCGAATCTGTGGAGGCGAGAAGTAGTTGTCGCGGAGCGCTACGTTGTGATATGCTATGCTTGGTTAGGTTATGTTTGGTTATGTTTGGACAGGATAGCTTTGACCTTCGTGCTATACACTATTATCCGGTGGATTCCTGTGACCTACTGTGCCCTAATATATTCTGCTTGGCTGTGGGGAGGCCAGCAATGGTGTTCGAGGTGCGTTAGGTTTGGGTATGTTACGTTTAGTCTTGTTAAGCTTCTATACATTAGGACAGGATATCTTTGACTATTGTTCTATGTACTGCAATGCGGCGGATTTCTGCGCTTTACTGTGCTCTGGGATTTTCCGGTTGGCTTTGGGGAGGCCAGCAATAGTGTCCACGGCAAGTTAGGTCGAGTTATGTTACGTTTGGTTAGGTTATGTTAGGCTTATCTCGGTCAGCTTATCACCGACCTTCATGATACACACTGCTATTCAGTGGATTTCTTTCCCCGACTCTGCTCTGCTATATTCTGCTTTGCCCTGGATAGGCCAGCAATGGTGTTCGCGGCACGCTGTACTGAGTTGTGCTACGTGTGGTTGGGTTACGTTATCTTGGGTTATGTGATGATAGCCACCACTTTTGTGCTATACACGGCGATCCTATGGACTTCTGCGCTCTACTGTGCTCTAATACTTTCTGGTCGACACTAGGGAGGCCAGCAATGGTGGTTGCGGTGCGTTAGGTTTTTGTTATGTTACGTTTGGTTACGATAAGTTTGAACATATAAGGAGAGTGTAGCTTTGACATTTGTGGTACACACTTCTAATCGGTGGATTTCTGCAATCTAGTGTGCTCTAGTATGTTCTGCTTGCCTCTGGGGAGGCCAGCGACAGAAGTCTCTGCAAATTATGTTGAGTTGTGCCACGAATGGTTAGGTTGGGTTAGATTTGGAAGTCTTTTTATCGCTTCTCCGACTTTTGTGCTATACACTGTAATTCGGTGGATTTCTACGCCCTGCTATGCTCTAGTATATTCTGCTTGGCACTGTGGAGGCCAGGAGCAGTGGTCGCGGCACGTAATGTTGAGTTATGCTACGTTTGGTTAGGTTAGGCAAGGTTAAGTTCGGTCGAGTTTTCTTTGACTTTCGTGCTGTAGACTACAATTCGGAGGACCTCTACGCCCGTCTAGGCTCTACTATCTTCTGCTTGTCCCTGAGGAAGCCAGCAATAGTAGTCGCGGTACGTTAGGTTTAGCTGTGTTACGTTCGGTTATGTTAAGTTTGTATTTATTAGGAGATGTTTGATTTGACTTTTGCACTATACGCTCTTCGGTGGATTTCAGCGCTCTGCGGCGCTCTTGTATATTTTGCTTAGCACCGGGAGGCCAGCAATAGTGCTCTCGACACGTTAGTTTGAGTTAGGTTACGTTTGGATATGTTACGTTTGGTTAGGTTAGGAGGAGCTGCTTCTACTTTTGTGCATTACACAGCTGTTTTGTGGATTTCTGTGATCTACTGTGCTCTACTACATTCTGCTTGGCTAAGCGGAGGCCAGGAGCACTGTTCGCTGTACGTTATGTTGAGTTATGCTGCGTTCGGTTAGTCTAGGTTGCAGCAAGTTTTGCTGGGATGTCTATGTCTTTTGTGCTGTTCACCGCAATGCGGCGGATGACTGCGCTGTACTGTGCTCTGGTACATTCTTCTTGTCTCCGTGGAGCGGAGCGATGGTGGTCTCGTCAAGCTAGGTTGAGTTAGGTGACGCTTAGATATGTACGTTTGACCAGGTTATGATTGGCCACTTCGAATTTTGTGCTTTGCTCTGTTTCGTTTCGTTGCGATAGGTTAGGTGAAGCTCGGCCAAGTAGCCTTAGACTTTCCTGCTCTACGCTGCTTTTCGGAGTATTTCTGCGCTGTACTCTGCTCTACTATATTACGCTTAGCCATGGGAATGCCTGAAGTATTGGTCTGCGCACGTTAGGTTGAGCTAGGTTGCCTTTGATTAGTTTAGGTTGGGTTAAGTTCGGTAAGGACAGTTTTGACTTTCGTGCTGTGCACGCACCTCCGTTGGACTTCCGCGCCGGACTGCGCTCTACTCTATTCTGCTTGGCCCCTGGGAGGCAACCAATAGTGGCCGCGGCACATTGTGTTGAGGTAGACTACGTTTGGTTAGGTTATGTCTGCTCGGGTGACGTTTGGATGGATACGACTTTTGTGCAGCACACTGCGGTTCTCTGTATTTCAGCGCTCTGCTGTCCTCTAGTGAGATCTGCTCGACTCTCGGTAAGACAGCAATGGCGGTCGGGGTATGATAGGCCGGGTTATGTGACGTCAATTTATGTAAAGTTTGGGCAAATTAGGATAGGATAGCGTTGGCTTTTGTGCTACTCACTGCTATTCCGGGTACTTCTGCGCTCAAGTGTGCTCTAGTATATTCTGCTTGGCTCAGGGGTGGCCAGCGACAGTGGTCTCGGCACGTTAGTTCGAGCTATGCTAAGTTCGGTCATGTTACGTTGGGTGAGGTTAGCATATGATAGCTTAGGCTGTGTGGCTCTACAAGGCTTTCCGTTGATTTCTGCGCTCTAATGAGCTCTAATGTTCTCTGGTTGGCTCTGGGGTGGCCAGTAATAGTGTTGTCGGCACGTCAGTTTGAGATAGATTACGTTTCGTTAGTTTATGTTCGGAAGGTTCGATAAGGATTTCTTCGACTAATATGCTTTACATTGCTATTTGGTGAATTTCTGCGCTCTACATTGCTCTACTGTACTCTGCTCGACTTTGGGTCCAGCATTAGTGGTCGTGGCACGATAAGTTAAGTTATGTTACGTTTGTTTATGCCAGGTTAGTCTAGGTTACGTTAGGTTTTGTTAGGACAGCTTTGACTTTCGTGCTATACACTGTTATTCGGTGGACTTCTTTGCTCCACTGTGCTGTACTATGTACTGCTAGGCTATGTGGTGGTCAGGAGCAGTGGTCGCGGCACGATATGTTGAGCTATGCCACGTTTGGTTTGGATAGGCTAGGACAAGTTATGCTATGGTACCTTCGATATTTGTGCTACCAACTGCAGTGCGGAGGATTTCTGCTAACTGCTGTGCTCCAGTGCACTCTACTTGTCTCTGTGGATGCCAGCAGTAACTGTCTCGTCATGTTAAGTTGAGATAGGTTACGTTTGGATGTGCTACGTTTGGCAAGGTTAGAATAGGCTACTTTGACTTATGTTCGTCACACTACTACTCCTTGTGTTTCTGTGATCTACTGTGCTCTACGGCGCTCTGCTTGGCTCTCGGGAAGCCAGGAGCAGTGATCGCGGCACGTCATGCTGAGTTATGCTACGTTCGGTTAGGTTACGTACGATCAGGTTAGGTGAGGATATCTACGGCCTTTGTGCTATTCACCAAAACACGGCGGATGTCTGCACCTTGCTCTGCCCTATTACATTCAGCTTGTCTCTGTGGATGTCAGCGAGTGTGGTCTCGCCTGGTTAGGTTGAGCTATGCCACGTTTGGTTATATTACGTTTGGTGAGGTTAGAACAGGGTAGCTTAGACGTCTGTGCTATACACTGCAATCCTCCGACTCGTGCGCTCTACTGTGCTCTAATGTTCTCCGCTTGGCTCTGGGGAGGCCAGCAATAGTGGTCTCGGCGCGATAGGTTCAGTTAGGCTACGTTCGCATACGACAAGTTTGGTTATGTTAGGAGAGGATATCTTAGACTTTCGTGCCGTCCACAGCCTTTCGGTGGATATATGCGTCCAACTGTCGTCCAATATGTTCTGCTTGGTTCTAGGGTGGCCAGTAATATTGGTATCGGCACGTTAGGTTTAGTTATGTTACGTTTCGTTTGAGCAGGTTACGAAGGCATGGTTAGGTGTTCGACTTTTGTGCCATACACTGCTATTCGGTAGATTTCTGCCCCCTACATTGCTCTACTGTACTCTGCCCGACTCTGTGGAGGCGCGCAATAGTGGTTGTGGTACGTTACTTTGAGTTAGGTTATGCTTGGCTTGGTTAGGTTGGGCTATGTTTGGTTAGGGTAGATTTGTCTTTCGTGTTATACACCCTTATTCGGTGATTTCCTGCGATCCACTCTGCTCTACTGCATTCTGCATGGCTCCGTCTAGGTCAGGAGGAGTGGCCACGGCACGTCATGTTGGGATATGCTGCGTCTGGTTAGGTTAGATTATATCAGGTTGGGATAGGGTGTCTCCGGCTTTTGTGCGATTCACAGCAATGGGGTGGATTTCTGCGCTCTACTGTGCTCTAGTACATTCTGATTACCTCTGTGGTGGCATGCACTAGTGGCTTCGACATGTTAGGATGTGATAAGCTATGCTCTGATATGTTACGTTAGATTGGGTTAGGATCGTCTGCTTTGACTTATGTGCTATTCACTGCAGTTCGGTGGAGTTCTGCTCTCTAATGTGCTCTAATATGTTCTGCTTGGCTCTGTGAGCCCAACAAAATTGTTCTCGTCACGTTATGTTCAGCTACAATACGTTAGGGCATGTTAGGCTAGGCCAAGTTAGTTCGGGTTATGCTTGACTCTTGTGCTATACACTGCAGTGTGCTGGATTTCTGAGCTCTGCTGCGCTCTTGTGTTTTCTCTATAGCAATATGCTGCGTTTGGTTAGTTTAGTTTGCGTTAATTTCGTTCATTGCAGCTCCGTCTTTCGTGTTAAACACTGACGTACGGTGGATTCCTGCGCACGTTGGAACTCTACTACATTTTGATTCACCTTGTGGAGGCCATCAATAGTGGCGGCTGCACGTTACGTTGAAGTAGGCTACGTTTGGTCTGGTTACTTTAGCATGGGTTGCGTCTCGATATATATGAGTTTTGTGCTATACACTGGGATTATATGGACCTCTGCGCCCCATTGTGCTCTACTACACTCTGCCAGGCTATGTGGAGAGCAGGGGCATTGGTCACTGTACGTTATATTTGGTTAGGCCACGTTTGGTTAAGTTAGGTTAGGATGTGTCTGGTTATGCCAGGATATCTACGGCTTTTGCGCTATTCACTGCAACGCTGTGGATTTCTACGAGCTACTGTGCTGTAGTAAATTCCGTTAGTCTCTGTGGAGGCCAGCAATGTCGGTCCCGCCGTGTTAGGCTGTGCTAGGCTCCGTTTGGCTGTGTTACGTTTAGGTAGGTTTGGATAGCCTACTCTGACACTTGTGTTACACACTGCTATTCGGCGGATTACCTTCGCTCTATCTTGCCCTAATATGCTCTGCTTCGCTCTGGGGTGGCCAGTGACAGTGGTCTCGTGACGTTAGTTTGTGTTACGTTTCGTTTTGTTAGGATAGGCGAGGAAGGTTTTGTCAGGATTACTTCGACTTTTGTGCTTAACACTGCTAGTCGGTTGACTTCAACGTTCTACATTGCCGTACAATACTCTTCTCGACCCTTTGGAAGTGAGCAATAGCGGTCGCGGCACGTTTGGTTGAGTTAGGTTACGATTGGTTAGGATAGGTTATGTAATGTTTGGTCAAGATAGCTTTGACTTTCGAGCCATGCACTGTTATTCGGAGGATTTCTGTGATCTACTGTGCTCTACTACATTCTGCTCACTCTGTGGAGGCCAGGAGTTGTGGTCGCGGCAAGTTCTGTTTTGCTATGCTACGTTTCCTTAGGTTAGGTTAGGTCAGGTTAGGTTTGGATATCTTCGACTCTTGCGCTATACACTGCTATGCGGTGGATTCCAGCGCTCGACGTGTCTCTACTATACTCTGCTCTGCTCCGGGGGGGAAGGAATATCGGTCGCGGCACTTTATATTGAGTTAGATTACGTTCGGTTGGGTTAGGTTAGGTTAAGTTTGGGAAGGACAGCATTGACTTTTGTAATGTACACTGTTATTAGGTGGATTTCTGTGGTCCACTGTGCTCTACTACATTATGCTTTGCAATGGGGAGGCCAGGGGCATTGGTCACGGTACGTTATACTTGGTTAGGCCACACTTGGTTAGGTTAGATTAGGTCTGGTTATGCTAGGATATCTACGGCCTTTGCGCTATTATCTGCAATGCTGTGGGTTTCTACGAGCTACTGTGCTCTAGTAAATTCTGTTAGTCTCTGTGGAGGCCAGCAATATCGGTCCCGTCGTGTTAGGCTGTGTTTGGCTGTGTTAGTCTCCGTTTGGGTGTTACCTTTGGCTAAGTTAGGATAGGCTAATTTGACTTTTGTCCTGTACAATGCTATTCGGAGGATTATCTGTGCTATACTTTGCTCTAATATGCTCTGCTTGACTCCGGGGTGGCCAGTGATAGTGGTGTCGTACACGTTAGTTCGAGTTATGTTACGTTTCGTTTGGGCAGGAAAGGAAAGTTTGGTCAGTATTACCTTGAATCTTGTGCTATACACTGCTGGTCGGTTGATTCCTGAGCTCTACGTTGCTCTGCTACATTCAGCACGTCTCAGGAGAGGCGAGCATTTGTGGTCGTGGCAAGTTAGCTTGAGATAGGTTACGTTTGGTTAGGTCAGGTTTCGTCTAGTTTGGTTAGGATAGCCTTGACTTTCGTGCTAAACACATTTATTCAGTGTACATCTGTGATCTGCTGTGCTCTACATCATTCTGCTTCGATCAGGGGGGGGGGGGC
>NW_016919507.1:86392-89211 GCF_001483705.2 Eufriesea mexicana
AGCAGTGGTCGCGGCTTGTCACGTTGAGCTATGCTACGTTCGGTGATGTTAGGTTACGTCAGGTTGGGTTAGTTTGTCTTCAAGTTTTCTGCTATACACATCGTTTCGTTGGATTGCTATGCTCTACGTTGCTCTACTACACTCTGCTTGACCCTAGGGAGGAAAGCATCAGTGGCCGTGTCACGGAAGGTTGTGTTTTGTTACGACAGGTTAGGTCAGGTTAGGCTTGTTTGGTTAGGATGTCCTCTACTCTCGTTCTTACCACTGTTATTCGGCAAATTTCTGTGGCCGACTGTGCTCTACTTCATTCTGTTTGGCTCTGGGGATGCCAGCAGCAGCGTGCGTAGCAAGTCATATTATGTTATGATGCGCTTGATTAGGTTAGATTAGGCCAGGTTAGGTTAGGGGGTCAATGGCTTTTCTGCTATACACGACAATGCGGTGGATTTCTGCACTCTACTGTGCCCTAGTACATACTGCTTTTCTCTGTGGATGCCAGCCATAGTGGTCTCGTCATGTTAGGTTGAGTTAGGCTACGTTTGGATGTATTACGTTCGGCCGGGTTTGGATATGCTACTTTGACTTTCGAGCTGTTCACTGATATTCGGTGGGCCTCTGGGATCTAATGAGCACTAGTATGCTCTATGGGGATGCCAGAAATGTCGGTCTCGCTACGTCATGCTTAGTTACACTAGGTTTGGATAGGTTGGGCAGGGCCAAGTTAGGTTTGTGTATGTCTGACACTTGTGTTATGCACTGCAATGCGGCGGATTTCTGCGCTCTACTGTGCTCTAGTATATTCTACTCGGATCTGGGGAGGCCAGAAATAGTGGCCTCGGTACGTCAAGTTGAGTTTAGGTACGTTTGCTTCTGTTACGCTTGGTTATGCTAGCATAGAATAGCATTGACTTTTGTGTAATTCAATGCTATTCGGTGGATTTATGCACCCTACTGCGCCCTAATATGTTCTGCTTGGCTCTGTGATTGTCAGAAATAGCGATCACGTCGTGTTATATTGGGTTAGGCTCCGTTTGGGTGTGTTACGTTTGGCTAGGTTAGGATTGGCTACAATCGCTTTTGTGCTATACACTGCTGTTCGGTAGATTGCTGCGCTCTATTTGCTATAATATGCTCTGCTTGGTTATACGAAGGCCATCAATAGCAGTCGCGGCAGGTGACCCTGAGTTAGACTACGTTTGGTTAGTTTAGGTTTGGTCAGGTTCTGTTAGCATATCTTTGGCATTTGTGCTCTACACGTCTATTCGGAGGACCCTTGCGATCTATTTTGTTCTAATATGCTCCGGTTGCCCCTACGTTGGCCATCAACAGCAGCCGCTGCACATTATGCTGAGTTATGCTGCGCTTGGTTATGTTAGGTTATGCCAGGTTTGGTTACGGCGTCCTCGACTATTGTGCTATACGCAGCTATTCGGTGGATTTCTGCGCGCAGTAACGCTCTACTGTACTCTGCTCTACTCATGCGTGGCGTGCAGTAGTGACGTTGAGCTATTTTACGTTCGGTTAAGTTAGGTTAGGCAATGTTTATTCAGAGAAGGTTTGACTTTTGTACTATACGCTGTTTTTTGGTACTTTTCTGCTATCTACTGTACCTTAGTACATTCTGCTTGCCTCTGTGAAGGCCAGCATTAGTGGTCTCGCTTTGTTAGGTTGAGTTAGGTTTCGTTTGGATACCTTACGCTTGGCTAGGTTAGGATACGCTACATTGACATTTGTGATTTACACTGCACTCCGGTGTACTTCTGTGATCTACCGTTCTCTACTACAATCTGCTTTGCTCCGGGGATACCAGGAGCAGTGGTCGCGGCAAGACATGTTGAGTTATGCTACTCTCGTTTATGTTAGGTTAGGCCTGGTTCGGTTAGAATATCTATGGCCTTAGCGCTATTCACGGCAACGAGGTGGATTTCTGCGCTCTGATGTGCTCTAGTATATTCTACTTGGATTTGGGGAGGCCAGCAACAGTGGTCTCGGCACGTTAGCTTTTGTTTAGCTTCGTGTGCATGTGATACGTTTGGTTAGGTTGGGATAGGCTACTTTGCCTAGAGCCGCGCTGAATGTCGAACGAGACGGACGCGTTCATGACGCACCTACTATTGGTAGGGATTTTCGGCAGAAAAGTGCGTTTTCTGGTGCGTGGATTAGTGCCATTCTGTACGTGTGGTGCGTGGCTGCACGTGGCCGGGGACTCGCGCCGCCGAGTGCGTCGTGGTGCCGATAAAAATTGAATTTGTTTGCAAGTTTTTTCCTTGTCTTGTTGTGGCATCAACGAAGTTGTGGACACCGCTACGTCGCAGGTAGGCGAGGGACGGCGCCCATTGTCTGCCGCGGAGCCGCGCATCAGCCCAGCGATGGATACCTGCGCCGAGGGTCACACCACAATGCAAGCGGCGGAGCAGGGGCTTGCAACCCATACCGTGGTAACCATCCCGGGGAAGCCGGACAATTTACCGAGGATGGAAGGTAAGGTCATTGTTGGCGGTGTCGACGCGGCTGCAGTGGGGCTTCCGTCGACGAAGGACAGAGCAATTAGCCCTACTGCAGGTGCGACGAGGCGCGTGACTCGTAGCACCGCATTGCGCAAGGCGCTGCCGGCGTACCTCGAGGGGGAGTGCTCCGCCTTCGCAGGTGCCGTCAGCGTCACGGGCGGCGGCGAAACGTCGTCTTCATGGGTATCCACCGCGAAGACGGCGAAGCGGCCGCGGAGGTCGGTGTTGGATGAGTACGACCCATTCGAAGGTTTGGATTGTATTGATCTTGCCCCGAAACCCACGAGCATAAGCCGGGCGAAGGCGACCCTC
>NW_016919507.1:92528-103335 GCF_001483705.2 Eufriesea mexicana
CGACCGTCGTGCGTGCGACGAACTGCGGGGTTCCACAGGGATCGGTACTCGGACCGATCCTCTGGGACCTCGCGTACGACGCCGTGTTGCGCACTCCCCTCCCCCGCGGCCTGACCCTGACGTGTTACGCGGAAGACACGCTGGAGATGGCCACCGTGTCGAGTTGGGAGGAGGCAACGCTTCGCGCGGAAAGCGGCGCGGCCCTCGTCGCGAATAGCATCCAGCGGCTAGGGCTGTGCATCTCCCCCGAGAAGACCGAGGCAATGTGGTTCTGCCATCGGCACCACGGGAAGCCGTCCAAGTCCCTGATGTGCGTGGGGAACGTCGTGGTCGAGGTACTGGACCGGAAGGAATACCTCGGTCTCCTCCTCGATAGCCACTGGAAATTGGACGAACATTTTCGCGCTGGAACCTCGCCTGGAAGGTATGGCGGGGGCGCTATGTCGCCTGCTACCCAACCTGGGAGGGCCAGACGGGAGGGTGCGCCGCCTCTACACAGGAGTCGTTCGATCGGTGGCACTTTACGGGGCTCCGATCTGGGCGAACTACCTGGTTGCCAGTCCGCTCAGTCTGGCGTTTCTCCGGCGAGTCGCTCGCAGGATGAGATCAGGGTCGTGCGCGGTTACCGCACGATATCCCACGAGGCGGCGATGGTCCGGGCGGGTGTCCCGCCGTTCGAACTGCATGCGGTGGGGGAGGCCCGTATCTACGGTCTCCTTCACGCTGGCGGCGGCGGTGCCCCTGAAGAAGGTTCCGTTTCGTTGAGGCGAAGGGTTCGAGAGTCTTTGATGACCGCCTGGCGAGCTCGGCTGAGGAAGCCGAGTAGCCGGCGGCACCGGGTGATCGAGGCTGTGCTCCCCGTGTTGGATGCATGGGGGCGCAGCGGCAGCCGGCACACATTCCGCCTGACACAGGTGCTAACCGGGCACGGGTGCTTCGGGGAGTACCTGTGTCGTATCGGGCGGGAACGTGACACGCGGTGTCATCACTGCGGGGAAGGGCGGGACACGGCGCAGCACACGCTGGAGGAATGTCCGGCGTGGGCTCGAGAGCGCCGGGTACTGTGTCGCGCGGTGGGTAGGGACCTTTCGCTCTCAGTCGTCGTGGCGCGGATGACGGAGGGCTTAGGTGCGTGGCGTGCGGTGGCCTCCTTCTGCGAGGCGGTTATGCTACAGAAGGAGGCCGCGGAGAGAGCCCGCGAGCGTAGCGCGTGCTCCTCGCGCGTAGGGCGGCGGAGGCTGCAAGCGCGGCGCCGGAGGGCGGCGCGCGCACTGCCGGATGTGTTAACGCGTTAGACCTCCGCCTTCGCGAGCGACCATGTACCTACGGCCGGGGAGACCGTCTCTCTCTCCCGTTGTAACCTAGGTCAGGGTGACCACGAGCTGACGTGTGGGGGCCCGTCAGTTCGACAGACCGTGGTCTCGGCGCGCGGCGTCGCGTGATGGTCGCGCGGCGTCCGCAGGTTATGCGTGCGTTTCGGTGCGGTGGTATGCGTGTTGTGTTCGTGTGAGTGTGTGTGTGTGTGCCTGTAAACGACCCGTCTCGCGCGCATGGACATGATCGTTTTGGGTGCGATTACTCGTCGCGCCGGGAGGGAACTGCGGTTGCGTCGCGGGGGCGTCCTGGCAATTGCGTCGCCGCGAAGTCCAGGGCGCACCGAAATGCGAAGGGCTGGCCATCGTGGGGGTTTTAGTGGTTAAAAATCCCACATAACCCCGCCCCCTCCCCTAAGGGGGCCGGGTATCTTTGGAAGATTTCCCCCACGTGAAAAGGAAAAAAAAGGCTACTTTGCCTTCTGAGCTATATACCGTTACACTGTGGATACCTGCGCTCCAATGTGCTCTAATATGCTATGCTTGGCGCTGAATAAGCCAGCAATATTGGTCTCGTCGCGTTATGTTGAGTAACACTACGTTTGGATAGGTAAGGTTTGGTCAAGTTAGGTCAGGATATGTTTGACTTTTGTGTTCTACACTGCTATGAGGTGGACTTCTGCGCTCTGCTGTTCTCCAGTATATTCTGCTGGACTCTGTGGAGGCGTGCAATAGCGGCCGCGGCTCGTTAGGTTGTGTTAGGTCACGTCAGGATAGATTAGGTTATTCTAAGTTTGGTTAGGATATCCTCGACTTTTGTGCTATACACTGCTATTCAGTGGATTTCTGCGCTCTACATTGCCCTACTATACTCTGCTCGACTCTGGGGAGGCGAACAATAGTGGCCGCGGCGCGTTACGTTGAGGCAGGCTAAGTTTGGTTTTGTTATGTCAGCTTGGGTTAGGCAGTGACGGATTGACTCTTGTGCTCTACACGGCGATTCTATGGACTTCGGCGCCCGACTGTCGTCTGGTAAGTTCTGCTCAAATCTGTGATGGCCAGCAACAGTGGCCGGGTTACGTTAGGTTTATTTATGTTACGTTTGTTTATGATAAGATTGGATATATTAGGGTAGGATAGCTTTAACATTGTGCTATACCCTACAATTCGGTGGACTTTTGCGCTCCAGTGTGCTCAAGTATGTTCTGCTTGGCCCTGGGGTGGCCAGCGATTGTGATCTCGGAGCGTTTGCTTGAGCCACGCTACGCTTGGTTAGGTTGTGATATCTTCGACTTTTGTGCTATTCACTGCAATGCGGTTGTCTTCCGCGCACCGCTTTGCTGTAGCACATTCTGCTTCTATTAGCGGACGTCAGCAATAGTTGTGTCGTCGTGCTATGTTGCGCTAGGTTATGTTTGTCAATGCCTCGTTTGGCTAGGTTAGGATAGGCTACTTCGTCTTTTGCGTCATACACCGCTATTCGGTGTATTTCTGTGGTCTACTGCGCTTTACTACATTCTGCTTGGCTCTGTGGACGCCAGGATAATTTGCCGCGGCCCGTTGCTTTGAGCTACGCTACATGCAGTTATTTTAGGATAGGCCATGCTAGGTTAGGGTCTCCTCGATTTTTGTAACATACACTGCTGTTCGGTGGATTTCAGCGCACTGCATTGCTCCCCTATACCCTGCTCGGCCCTGTGGTGGCGAGCAATAGCGGTCGCGGCACGTTGGGTTGAGCTAAGTTACGTTTGGTTAGGCTCCGTTAGGTTAAGCGTTGTCATTATAGCTCCGACTCTCGTGCTATACACTGTTATTCAGTGTATTTCTGTGATCTACTGTGCTCTAAAATATTCTGCTTGTCTATAGGGATGCCAGGAGCAGTGGCCGCGGCACGATAGATTGAGTTGGGCTATGTTAGGTTATGTTGCGATTCTTTAGGTTATGAGATGATAACTAAGACTGTAGTGTTATGGTCTGCTATTAAGTGGACCTCTGCGCTCTACAGTGCTCTGATGTTTTCAGCTTGGCTGTAGCATGGTCAGCAATAGAGGTCTTGGCACGTTATGGTGTGTCAGTTTAAGTTCGGTTAGGTTATGTCAGGGTATGTTTGGTCAGAATAGCTTTAACTGTTGTGCTGTACACCGCCGTTCTGTGGATTCATGCGCTCTATTGTGCTGTAGTATGTCCTGCTTGCCTCTGGGGAGGCCAGTATGTGTGGTCGCGGCGCGATAGTGTAAGCTAGGATACGTTTGGTTGTGTTGCGATTCTTTAGCTTAGGAGAGGATAGCTAGGACTTTAATACTATAGGCTGCTATTAGGCGTATTCCAGCGCCCTACAGAGCTCTAATATTTTCGCCTCGGTTCAGGCAAGGCCAGCAATGGTGGTCTCGGCACGTTATGACGTTTTAGGTTACGTTCTCTTAGGTTGGGTCAGGCTAAGTTTGGCCATGATAGGTTTATGTTTTGTGCTATACACTGCTATTCGGTGGATTACTGCGCTCTAGTGTGCTTTAATATGCTCAGCTTGTCTCTTGGAAGGCCAGCCATAGCGGACTCGGCACATTATGTTGAGTCAGGTTACGTTCGGTTAGGTTGGTTAAGGCAAAGTTTTGTAAGGATAGCTTCAGCTTCTGCGCTGTACGCTGCTATTCGGGGTGTTCCCAAGTCTACTATGGTCTAGTATGTCCTGCATAGCTCTCGGGAGGGCAACAATAACGGTCTCGGCACTTTAGGCACATCCAGGCTATGTTTGGATATATTTTGTTCGTTTGGGTTTGGCTTGGGAAACTCCGACTTTTCCGATATACGCTGCGATTCTTCGGATTTCTGCGTCGTACTCTCCACTAATATGTTCTGTTTGGCTCTGGGGAGGCCAGAAGTAGTGGTCGCGGAACGTTAGAATGATTTAGGATACGTTTGGTTATGATACTGTTGGTTAGGTTACGAGAGGAGAGCTTTGGCTTTAGTGTCATAGTCTACCATTAGATGGACTTCTGCTCCCTACAGTGCTTTAATGTTCCCAGCCAGGCCCCGGTAGGCCACCAACTGTGGTCTCGACTCCTTATGTTGTGCCAGGTTACGTTCGTTGGGATGAGTAGTGAAATCTTTGGTCAGGATGTCTTTAACTTTTTTGCAGTGAACTGCCCTCCTGTGGATTTCAGCGATCACCTGTGCTTCAGCATGTCCAGCTTGACGTTGGGGAGGCCAGCACTAGTGGTAGCAGCACATTAGATTGAGTTTGGTACGCTTGGTTATGTTTCGGTTGGATAGGTTAGGAGAGGATGGCTTCGACTTTATCGCTATGGTCTGCTATTAGGTAGATTCCTGCTCCCTACAGTGCTGTAATGTTTTCAGCCTGACACTGGGAAGGCCAGCAACAGGGGTCTCGGCACATTTTGTTGGGTCACGCTACGTCCGATTAGGTTGGTTAAGGCTATGTTTGGTCGGCATAGCTTCAACTTTTGTGCTATACACTGTTTTTCTGTGGATTTCTGCGCTCTAATGCGCCGTAGTATGACCTTCCTGACTCTGCAGAGGGCAGAAATAGGCGTCTCGGCACGTTAGTTTCATTTGGGCTATGTTTCGTTACGTCCTGTTGGTTTGGGTACCAATGACTTTTCTGATATGCACTGCGATTCTATGGATTTCTGCGTTCTACTCCCCAATGACGTGTTCTGCTTGGATCAGTGGAGGTTAGCAACAGTGCTCGCGTCTCGGTCGGTTCAGCTAAGTTACGTTTGGGTATGTTACGATTGGTTAGGTTGTGAAAGGAAGCTTCAACTTTAGCGTTATAGTCCGCTATTACATGTATCTCTGCGCCCTACAGTGTTCTAATATCTTCAGCTTGGCTCTGGGAAGGCCAGCGATAATGACCTCGGCACGTTATGTTTCGTCAGGATACGTCCGGTTTTGTTGGGATAGGATAAGTTTGTTTTGAATAGCTTTAACTTTTGCGCTGTACACTGCTATTCAGTAGACTTCTGCGTTCCACTGCGCTCTAGTGTGCCCGGCTTAGCACTGGGGTTTGCAGCAATAGCGATCTCGGCACGTTATGTTGGTTTATGCTATGTTTGGATATGTTCTGTTGGTTTGGGTTAGGTTTGGGTAGCTTTGACTTTTGTGATACACACTGCGATTATATGGATTTCTATGTTTAACTCCCTACTAATGTGTCCTGCTAGGCTCTGTGGTAGCCGGCAATAGTGTTCGCGGCACGTTAGTTTGAGTTAGGTTGTGCTTGGTTATTTTACGATTGGTTAAGTTAGGAGAGGATTGCTTTGACTTTAGTGCTATAGCCTGCTCCCATGTGGATTCCTGCGCCATAGAGTGCTCTAATGCCTTCAGCTCGGTTCTGGGAAGGCCAGCAGTAGTAGCCTTTGCACGTTACGTTGTGCCAGGTAACGTTCGGTTAGGTTGGGTCATGCTAAGTTTGGTCAGGATATGTTTAACTTTTTAACTTAACTGCCACTCGGTGGATTTCTGCGCAATAGTGTGCTCTAGTATGTCCAGCTTGGCTTTGGGGAAGGCAACAGTAGGGGTCGCGGCTCGTTAGTGTACGCGAGGATACGTTTGTTAACGCTACGAATCTTTAGCTTAGGGGTGGATAGCTAGGATTTTAGTGCCATAGTCTGCAAATAGGTAGACTCCTGCGCCCTATAGTGCACTGATACATTCTGCTTGGCGCTGGGAACGACAGCAATAGTTGTCTCTGCTCGCTACGTCTTGTCAGGTTACGTTCGGTTAGGCTGGTTAGGGTTAGGATAAGTTTGGTTTGGGTAGCTTTAACCTTTCTGCTTTACGGTGATACACGGTGGACTTATGCCTTCTTCTGTGCTCCTGTATGCCCTGCTTGTCACTCCGGATGGCAGCAACAGCGGTCTCGGTACGTTAGGTGGGGTGAGGCTATGGTCCGTTATGTACCGTTGGTTTGTGTTGGGTAGGGGTGGCTATCGCTTTCCCGATGTACACTGCGTTTCTATGGGCATCTGCGTTCTACACTTCACTAGCGCGTTCTGCTTGGCTGTGGGGTGGCTAACAATAGTGCTCGCGGCACGTTAAGTTGAGGTAGGTTGCTTTTGTTTATGTTACGTATGGCTATGTTAGGAGATAGCATTGCCTTTGGTGCTATAGTCTGCTATTAGAATAGTTTCTGGGCCCAACAGTGCTTCAACATTTTCAGCTTGACTCTGGGAATGCCAGCAATAGTGCTCTCGGCACGTTATGTTGAGTCACTTTACTTTCGGTTATGTTCGATTAGCCTAAGTTTGGTTAGGATAGCTTTAACTTTTGTGCTGTACTCTGATATACGGTGAATTTCTGCGACCTACTGTGCTCTAGTATGACCTGGTTGGCACTGGGGAGGACAGCAATAGCAGTCTCGACACGATAGGCTGATTTCGGCAATGTTTGGATATGTTCAGTCGTCTTCGGTTAGGTTTGGATACCTTTGACCTTCTCATCTACGCTGCCATTCTACGGATATCAGCAACCTACTCTCCACTAGTGTGTTCTGCTTGGCTCTAGAGGGGCCAGCAATAGCGGTCGTGGCACGACAGGTTGAGATAGGTTCCGTTCGGTCAGCTTACGTTAGGCTACGTTTGATAAAGATGGCATTGTCTTTTGTGTTATGCACTGCTTCTCGGAGAAATCAGCGCTCCACTGTTCTCTAATATGCTCTATTCGAGTTTGGGGACGCCAGTAGTAGTTGTCTCGGCACGTTAGCCTGAGCTATGCTACGTTTGGTTAGGCTATGTTTGTCTATGTTAGGTTCGGATAGCTCTAACTTTCGTGGTATAAACAGTTGCTTGGTGGATTTCTGCGCTCTACGGTGCTCTAGTATTTTCTGGTGGTCTCTGCGGAGGCCAGCTACTGTGGTCTCGTCACATTAGGATAAGCTACGCTACGTTCGTTTATATTACGTTTCAATAGATTAGGAGAGTGTGGGGTTGACTTATGCTCTATAGACCGCTGTCCGGTGGATCTCCACGCTCTACATTGTTCTACTGTACTCTGCTCGCTTCTGGGGAGGCCAGTAGTAGTGTTCCCGGCAGGTAAGGTACAGTTAGGCTACGTTTGGTTAGGTTACGTTCGCCTTTGTTATTTCTGGATAGATTTGGCTTTCGCGGTATTCACTCTTATTCGGTGGACGTCCGCGCTCTGCTGTGCTTTGCTATACTCTGCTCGACTGTGAGATGGCCAGCAATAGATGTCGCGGCACGTTAGACTGAATTGCATTACGTTTGGTATGGTTAGGTTACGTAGTGTTAGGTTATGATAGCTTCGACCTTTTTGCTACACGCTGCTATTGTATGGACTGCTGCGCTCTTCTGCACGCTATCACACCCTGCTTGACCCTATCGACGCCAGGAATAGTGCTCTCGGCACGATAGGTTGAGTTATGTTACGTTTGGCTAGAACAGGTTTGATTATGTTTGGGAAAGATTGCCTCGACTTTGGCGCTGTGCACTGCTATTCGGACGACTTCAGCGTTCTAGGTTGCTCTGCTATAATCTCCTTAGCTCTCGTGACGCCAGAAGCAGCGGTCGTGACACGTCAGTTTGGGTTACGTTACGTCTGATTATGATATGTTTGGCTAGGTTAGGCTAGTGTAGCTTTGACTTTTATGCTATACGATGCTGTTTGGTGGCTTTCTGCACTCTACTGTGCTCTACTATACTCTGCTCGAATATGGGGATGTCAGCAATAGTGGTCGTGGCTCGATAGGCTTTGTTAGGCTACGTCCGTTAATGTTACGCTTGGTTAGGTTAGGACAGGATAGCTTCGACTTTTGTGCTCTACAATGCCACTCGGTGGACTGCTGTGCCACCATGACCTTTTCGAACTTCGGGATGCGAGCAATAGTGGTCGCGGCACGTTACGTTGAGATTTGCTACGTTAGGGTAGGTTACGTTTGTTTGGGTTTAGTTTGGATGTCTTTGTCTTGTCCACTCTACACTGCGATTCTACGGAATTCTGCGCCCCACTGTCGTCCAATGGGTTCTGCTTGGCCCTGGTGAGGCCGGAAATAGTGGTGGCGGCACGTTCGGTTGAGCTTTGTTACGTTTAACTAATTTATGCTTGTTTGGGTTCGGTTTGGGTAGTTTCGACTTTCCCGGCATAGACTGATATTCGGTGGATTTCTGAGCTCTACTGTGCTGGACTACACTCTGCTCGGCTCTGAGGGGGGAGGGGGGCAGTAATAGTGGTCCCGGCACGTTGCGCTGTGATAGGCTACGTTTGGTTAGGTTAGGTTACGTCTGGTATGGTTTGGTAATCTCTGACTTTTGTGCTTTACGCAGAAATGCTGCGGTTTTCTGCTCTCTGCTGTGTTGTAGTATATCCTGCTTGGCTCTGTGGTAGCCAGCAGTAGCGGTCTCGGCACGCTAGTTTCAGATAGACTGGGTTTGCTTATGTTACGTTTGGTAAGGTTAGGACAGGATAGCTTTGACTTTTATGCCGTACACGGCTATTCGTTGGATTTCTGCGCTCTACTGCGCTCTAGCATGTTCGGCTTGTCTCTGGGGAAGCCAGCAATGGTGGCCTCGCTACGTTGATATAGGTAACGTTTGGTCATGTTACGTTTGTTTCGGTTTGGTATGGGCAGCTTTGACTCTTCTGCTACACACTGCGATACAATGCATTCCGGCGGTCTCGTCTCATCCATTATGCTCTGCATGACGACGGGGATGCCAGCAATAGCGAACAAGGCACGGTAGGTGTAGTTAGACCACATTTGGTTAGATTAGGTTAGGAGACGTTAGGTTATGATTTCCTTGACTTTCGTGCTATACGCTGCTATTTGGTGGCTTCCTTAGCCATACTTTGCTCCAGCATATTCTGGTTGTCTCAAGGGGCGCCTGCAGCTGTGGTTTCGCCACATTAGGTTAAGTTATGTTACGTTCGCTTATATTACGTTTGAAAAGATTAGGACAGGGTGCAGTCGACTTTTGTTCTGTAGACTGCTACGTGGTGGATCTCCACGCTCTACATTACTCCATTATCCACTCCTAGCCTCTGGGGGGGGGGGGCCAGGCTTTCGGGGTTTAGACTGTTATTCGGTGGACTTCCGCGGTCTCCTGTTCTTTGCTATACTCTCCTCGGAGCTGGGAAGGCCAGCAATAGTGGTCGCGACTCGTTAGGTACAGTAAGTCTACGCTCGGTTATGTTACGATCTGTTGGGTTAGGAAATTGTGGCATTATCCTTTTTGCTGTACACCAATACATCAATACGCCAATAGTGGTGTAGGCGGGTTGGGGTTGGTTACCTTCCTTTGGTTATGTTTCTCTTGGATAGGTTAGGATAGCATAACTGCGTCTTTAGAGCTACGCACTGGAATCCGGTGGATTCCTCCACACTTCGTAGCTCTACTATTCTCTGTTCGACATTGCAGATATCAGCAATAGCGGTCTCGGCAGGTTACGTCGTGTTTGGCTACGCTAGGTTAGGCTTCCGCTTGTTTGGGTTAGGTTTGGATACCTTCGAATTTTCTGCTGGACAGTCGGATTCAGTGGATATCTGCGACTTACTCTCCTCTAATGCGTTCTGCTTGGCTTTGGGGTGGCCAGCAATATTGGTGGCGGCACGTTACGTTGAGGTCTGTTACATTTGGTAGTGTTACGATTGGTTAGGTTAGGATGGGATAGCATTAACTTTTGCGCTGAACACCTATACTCGGTGGACTTCTGCGCCCTACTATGCTCTTATATGTTCTGCTTCGCTCTAGGGAGGTCAGCAATTGCTGTCGTTGCACGGTAGGCAGTGCTATGTTCCGTTTTGTCTGGTTAGGTTTGGTTGCATTTGGTTAGGATGGCATTGACTTTTGTGTTATACACTGCTATTCGGTGGCTTTCAGCGATCTGCTCTACTATAGTATGTTCCGTTTGGAAATGGGGAAGCCAGTAATGGTGGTCTCGGCGCGACAGGTTGAGATAGGACAAGTTTGGTTATGTTACGATAGCTATGGTTAGGTTCGGGTAGCTTCTACCTTCGTGGTATGAACAGATGTTCGGAGGACTCCTGCGCTCTGCTGTGTTTTAGTATGTTCATCATGGCTCTGGGGAGGCCAGCAATAGTGTCCTCGACACACTAGGTTGAGATAGGTAACGTGTGGTTATGCAACGTTTGGTTAGGTTAGGATAGGGTAGCCTTGACTTTTGTGCTGTACACGGCTCTTCGGCGTATTTCTGCGCTCAATGTGGCTCTACTATACTTTGCTCGGCTCTAGAGAGACCAGCAATAGCGGTCATGGCTCGACAGGTTGAGTTTTGTTACGTTTGGTTGGGTTAGGTTACGTAGTATTAGGTTAGGATTGCTTTGACCTTATGTGGGCGAGGATCGCCGCCCCCGGAGTTGACGGCATCCCAGGCCTCTGCTGTACACTGCTTTTCTGGGGATTTCTATGCTCTGTTGTGCTTGTATATGCTCTGCTTATTCCTGGGGATGCCAGCAGAAGTGGTCTCCTCACGTTAGGTTGAATTAGGCTTCGTTTGTCTAA
>NW_016919508.1:0-277 GCF_001483705.2 Eufriesea mexicana
GAATCTTTCCTCCGTATTTATCCAAGAAAGTTACATCACGGCGATATTTGTCGAAAATGTCAACACAATTGAATTTTCCGATCCAGATGCTATAGAATTGCAATGGCCATGCCTGGCCAATTGAATCTTTCCTCCTTATTTATGCAAGAAAGTCACCTCACCATGATATTAGTCGAAAATGTCAATAAAATTGAATTTTCGAGGCAGATTCTATAGCATTGTAATGTGTATAGCGTGCCAATAGAATCTTTCCTCCATATTTATGCAAGGATGTCAG
>NW_016919508.1:357-713 GCF_001483705.2 Eufriesea mexicana
GCCAATAGAATCTTTCCTCCGCATTTATGAAAGAAAGATACCTCACCACGATATTAGTCGAAAATGTCAATAAAGTCGCATTTTCGAGGCAGATTCTACAGCACTGTAATGGGTATAGCGTGCCAATAGAATCCTTCCTGCTTATATATGCAAGGATGTGAGCTCACCACGATATTAGTCGAAAATGTCAATAAAATTGAATTTTCGAGGGAGATTCTATAGCATTGCTATGGCTATAGCACGCCAATAGATATTTCCTCCTCATTTATGCACGAAAGATACAGAAAGCTAGGTCACCACGATAATGGTCGAAAATGTCTATAAAATTGAATTTTCCATCCAGATACTATAGAATT
>NW_016919509.1:0-211 GCF_001483705.2 Eufriesea mexicana
ACCTGTTATAGCTTGGTGAATACATCGCCTAACGCCCTCAATCCAATGGCAGGTACAGCCATCCATTTGCCAGCGAATAGGCCTATTCATAATCTATAATCTGTTATAGCTTGGTGAATAGGTCGCCTAACGCCTTCAACCATTGGCAAGTACAGCCATCTACTTGCCAGAGAATAGGTCTATTCGAAATATATAACCTGTTATAGCTTGG
>NW_016919510.1:0-240 GCF_001483705.2 Eufriesea mexicana
TAACTTTCTTGCATAAACAAGGAGGAAGAATACTATTGGCGTTCTATTGCAATTGCAATGCTAGAGAATCTGGCTGGAAAATTCAATACAATTGACATTTTCGGACAATAACGTGGTGAGCTCTCCTCCATGCATATATAAGGAGGAAAGACAATATTGGCGAGCCATAGTCGTTGGAGTGCTATAGAATCAGGCTGGAAAGCTTAATTTCCTTGACATTTTCGACTAATATTGTGGTGA
>NW_016919511.1:0-976 GCF_001483705.2 Eufriesea mexicana
ATGGATGTATGGATGTGTGGATGTATGTATGTATGGATGTACGAATGTATGGATGTACGAATGAATGGATATACGTATGTATGGATGTATGGATGTATATCTGTATGGATGTATGGATGGATGGATGGATGAATGTATGTATGTATATATGTATGGATGTATGTATGGTTGTATGGATGTATGGAAGGAAGGATGTATGGATGTATAGATGCATGTATCGATGGGTGTAGGGATGGGTGCTTGTATTGACGGATGGATGTATGGTTCGATGGATGCACGGATGGGTAGATGTATAGATAGGTGGATGTATGAATGGATAGATCTATGGAAAGATGGATGTATCGATGGATGTAAGTATGGATGAATGGTTGTTTGGGTTGATGGATGTATGGATGGATTGAGGTATGGGTAGACGGATGTACGGAAGTATGAATGTATGGATGTACGGCTGTCTGCATGTATGGATGTATGGAAGGATGGATGTATCGAATGGTGGACGTACGAATGGATGCACTTATGGAATTATGGGTGTGGGGATGTATGGATGTATATATGTATGGATGAATGGATGTATGTTTGGATGGATTTATGGATGGGGGGATGGGTGGATGTATGTATGGATGTATGCGTGGATGTATGCATGGATGCATTTACGGGTGTATCTGTGGATGTATGTATGGATAAGTGTATGGGTGTATGGATGAATGTATGGTTGTATGCATGAATGTATGCATGGATGTATGGAAGTATGTATGGATGTATGGATGTATGGATGTACGTATGTATGAATGTATTGATGTAAGAATGTATGGATGTATGCATGTATGGATGTATGGATGAATGGACGCATGGATGTACGAATGTATGGATGTACGGATGAATAATGTGGATGGAAGGATGGATGTATGGATGTATGGATGTATGGATGAATTGATGTATGGATGTACGAATGTATGGATGTACGGATGTATGGATG
>NW_016919512.1:0-2852 GCF_001483705.2 Eufriesea mexicana
GCTCTACTGTGCTCTAGTATGTGGTGTTTTGTTCTATTCTACTTGGCTCCGCGGAGGCCAGCATTATTGGTCTCTGCACGTAAGTCTGGGTTATTTTGCGTTCGATTATGAGACGTTTGGATAGGTTAGGATAGGATATCTTTGACTTTTGTGTTACACACTGCTATACGTTGAATTTCTGCGATTTACTGTGCTCCAGCATGTTCTGCCGTCTCTGGAGTGGCCAGCAATAGCGGCTGTGGCAGGATCGTTTCAGTTGTGCTACGCTTGCTTAGCTTAGAATTCAATAAGTTTGGTTATTGTGCCTCAGACTTTTGTGCTATACCCTGCTAGTCGGTGTATTTCTGCGCTCAACTGTGCTCTAGTATGTTCTGCTTGGCTACGGTGATGCTTGAAATGGTGGCCGCGGCGCGTTCGGTTGGATTATGTTATGTATGGTTAGGTTAGATTTGTTTGGATTTGGTGAGGGCATCATTGACTTTCGTGCTATACACTGCCATTCTATGGACCTCTGCCCTGAACTCACCACTAATATGCCATTCTTGGCGACGGAGGCCAGCAATGTTAGGCTAGGTGCGTTAGGTTGGGATTGGTTACGTTTTATTATGTTAGGCTAGGTAAGGTTAGGTCAGGGTTTCCCTTTCTTTTTGCTATACGCTGCTATACGGACGTTCCCAGCGTCCTACATTACTCTGATATTCTCTTCTTAGCTCTCGCGTCTAGCAATATTATTCTCGTCGCGGAATGTTTGGGTACGTTACGCTTGGCTTGGCTATGATAGGACAGGTTAGGTTAGGATATCTACGACTTTTATGAACACACTGCAATGCGGTGTATTACTGCCCTCCACTGAGCACTAGTATGTTCCGCTTGGCTGTGAGGAGGCCTGCAAAGGTGATCTCGGCACGTTAGGATGAGTCAGGTTACGCTTGGCTTGGCCAGGTTAGGGCATGATTGGTAAGGTTAGCTTTGCCTTTTGTGCTATACACTGCTATTCGGCCGATATATGTGCAATGCATTGCCTGACGAGCGTTTGCTTCAATCTGGGGATGTCAGCAATAGCGGTCATCGCACGCTTGGTTGAGAGAGGTTGCGTTCGGTTAGGTTAGGGTAGGATAAGTTTGCTTAGAATGGCATTGACGTTTGTGCAATGCATCGCTATCCTACGGATTTCTGCACTATATTGTGCTTCAGTATATTCTGCTTGGCTATGTGGAGGCCAGCAGGTTTGCTCTCGGTACGTTAGGCTGTGATAGGTTGCGATAGGTTACGATACGTTTGGCTATGTTCGGATTGAGTGGCTTAGGCTTTTGTGCCATACACTTTACTTGGGTGGATTTCTGCGCTATACATTGCTCTACTATACGCTGCCCGAATCTCAGGAGGCCAGCAAGAGTGGTCTCGGCACGTTAGGATGAGGTATGTTGCGTTTGGTTAAGTTACGCTTTGTTAGGTAGGGATAGGATGTCATTGCCTTTTGTGCAGCACACTGCTCTTCGGTGGATTTCTGCACTCTACAATGCTCTACTATACTCTGCTAGACGCTCGGGAAGCCAGAAATAGTGGTCGCGTCACGGTAGGTTGTGACAGCTTACGTCTGGTTAGGTTAGATTAGGTTAGTTTTGGTTAAGATGGTTTTCACTTTTGCGCTGCACACTGCTATTCCGTTGATTTCTGGGCTCTACTGTGACCTAGTATTCCATTCTTTGCTCTAGGGAGGGCAGACATAGTGAACGCGGCGGGTTAAGTTGTGTTTGGTTACTCTGGTCAAGGTTAGGTTCGTTTGGGTTAGGCTAGGGTATCATTGACTTTTGCGTTACACACTGCCACCATATGGACTTTGGCTATCTACTCTCCTCTATTATGTCCTCCTTTACTCTGGGGAGGTCAGCAGTAGTTGTCTAGGCACAATAGGATGAATTATGTTACGTTCGGTTTTGTTATATTTGGTTAGGTTAGGTTGGGATACCTTTGATTATTGCACTTTAAACTGCATTGATGTGGAATACTGCCTTCTACTTTGCTCTAGCATGTTCTGCTTGGCTCTGGAGAGGAAAGCAATATTGGACTTGGCACGTTAGGTTGAGCTAGGCTACGTTCGGCTATGATACGTTTGGCTATGTTAGGTTAGGGTTGCATCAACTCCTGCGCTATGCACTGCGATTCTATGGATTTCTGCGCTCTAGTCTCCTCTCAAATGTTCTGCTTTGCTGTGAGGAGGGCAGCGATAGCGGCCTCGGCATGTTAGGAAGGTGTACGCTACGTTCGGTTTCGTTTCGTTTGGCTTGGTTAGGTTAGGTTAAGTTTGCTTAGAATGGCTTCGACCTTTGTGCTATACACTGCTATTCGGCGGATTTCTGCGCTCTGCTTTGCTCTCGTTTGCTCTGCTTGGTCATGGGGATAACAGCATTAATGGTCTCGGCACGATAGTCTGAGCTAGGCTGCGTTTGGTTTCGTTACGTTTAGTGAGGTTAGGATACGATAGTTTAGACTTTTGTGCTATACACCGCCTTCCGTGGAAACCTGCGCTCTACTGTGTTCCAGTATCTTCTGCTTGGCTCTGTCGAGGTCAGCAATAGCGGTCTCAGCACGTTAGGTTGGGACAGCCTACGTTTGGTTAGGTTATGTCTGACTATGTTTGGTCAGGGTGGCTTTCCCTTTCGGGCAACCATACTGCTTTTCGATGGATTTCTGGGGATCACGGAGCTCTACTGCATTCTGCTTGGCTCAGGGGAGGCCAGGAGCAGCGGTCGCTGCACTTTATGTTGAAATATGTAACTATTGGTTATGTTAGGTTAGTTTAGGTTATGCTGCAGTATCTACGGCTTATGTTCTATTCATTGTAATTCGGA
>NW_016919512.1:7438-8853 GCF_001483705.2 Eufriesea mexicana
GATATGTGCTCATGTGCTCTAATATTTTCCGCTTGACTCTGGGATATCAGCAGTAGTGGTCTCGGCACGGTAGTTCGAGCTATGCTACTTTCGGCTATATTAAGTTTGGTGAAGTTACGAAACGGTAGCTTAGACTTTTGTGCAATACGCTTTTATTTTGCGTATTTCTGTGATCTACTGTGCTCTACCGCATTCTGCTCGACTCTGGGGAGGTGAGCAATAGTGGCTGTGGCGAGTTAGGTTGACGTATGTTACAATTGGCTAGGACAGGTAAGGCTATATTTGGTTAGGTTAGCTTTGACTTTCGGGCTGTACACTGTTAGTCGGTGGATTTCTGCGCTGTACTGCGCTCTACTATATTAAGTTTAGCCACGAGAATGCCAGCAATATTGGTCTCGGCACGATTGGTTGCGTTATGTGACGTTCAGTTAATTTAGGTTGGGATAAATTCGGCAAATGTAGCTTTGACTTTCGTGCTGTATACTGTTACTCGGTGGATTTCTGCGCCCTACTGCACTCCAATATCTTCTGCTTGGCTCCGGGGTGGCCAGCAATGTTGGTATCGGCATGGTAGGTTTAGATACGTTACGTTCCGTTAGGGTTGGTTAGGAAGGCATGGATAGGATTTCTTTGTCTTTTGTGCCTTACACTGCTATTTGGTGGATTTCTGCGCAATACATTGCTCCACTGTACTCTGCCCGACTTCGGACTGGCGAGCAATAGTGACCATGGCTCGTTATTTTGAGTTAGATTATGTTTGCTTATGTTAGGTTGCGTTAAGTTTGGTCAGGATAGCTTTGACTTTCGTGCTGTACACCATTATACTGTGTGCTTCTGTGATCTAATGTGTTCTACGTCCTGCTTGGCTATCGGGAGGCCAGCGGCTGTGTTCTCTGCACGTTATATTGTGTTGCGCTTCGTTCGGTTAAGTTAGGTTAGGCCAGGTCATGCAAGGATATCTACGGCCTTTGTGCCATTCACTGCAATGCGGTGGGTTTCTGCGCACTACTGTGTCCTGGTACCTGCTGCCTGTCTCCGTGGTAGTCCGCAATATAGGTCGCGTCATGTTAGGTTGTGTTAGGTTACAATGCTTATGCTATGTTTGGTTAGGTTAGTATAGAATAGCTTAGACCCTTGTGCCATACGCTGCTAGTCGGTGGACTTCCGTGCTCTACTCTGCTCTAGTATGCTTTGAGTGGCTCTGGGGTTGCCAACAATTGTGGTCCCGGCCCGACAGGTTGGGCTATGCTACGTTTGGCTATGTTACGTTCGGTGAGGTTAGGACAGGAACGTAGAAGTCTAGACTTCTGCGTTATACACGTCTCTCTGCGGATACCTGCCCCCTACCGTGTTCGGATATGTTCTGCTTGGCCGTGGCGAAACCAGCAATAGCGGTCTTGGTACGTTGGGCTTTG
>NW_016919513.1:0-973 GCF_001483705.2 Eufriesea mexicana
TCGGTGGATCTCTGCGCTATACTGTGATGTTGTATGTTCTGCTTTGCACTTGGGGTGCCAACAATATAGGTCTCGGCTGGTTAGGTTTTGTTACTCTTCGTTAGGTTAGGTTAGGTTTGGCCATATCAGGCTATGGTATCTTTGACTTTTGTGTTATACACTGATATTTGGCTGCTTCCTGTGATCTACCGTTCAATAGTATTCTCTGCCTCGCTCTGGGGAGGCCACAAATACCGGTCTCGGAATGTTAGGTTAGGTCAGGTTAAGTTTCGCTTTACTAGGCTTCGATCGGTTTACGGTAGGGTAGCTTTGACTTTTGTGCTTTACATTGCTCCTTGGCGGCTTCCTGCGCTCTGGTGTACACTGTCCGATTCCGGGGAGGCCAGCTACAGTGGTTGCGGCACGTCGTTTTGAGATACTCCCCGTGTGGTAGTGTTACGTTAGTTTGGGTTAGCTTTGCGAAGGTTTGGCTTTTCTGGTATTTCCTGCAATTCTGGGGGTTCCTGCAGTTTGCTCTCCTACAATTCTGCGGGTTCCTGCAGTTTGCTCTCCTCTGTTATATTGTGCTTGGGTCTGGGGAGGCCAGTAATAGTGGTCTGGGCAAGTATGGTTGTGTTAGGCTACGTTTGGTCAGGCTAGGTTACGACGCTTTGGTCATTATATCTCTGACTTTCGAGCTATACAATGCAATGCGGTTTATTTCTGCGCTGTTCGGAGCTATTGAACATTCTGCTTGGCTCTGTGGAGGCCAGCATCAGGGTTCTCGGCACGTTAAGTCTGAGCTATGTTGCTTTCGGGTATGTATCGTTTGGCTTGGTTAGGACAGGATAGATTAGACTTCAGTGCTGCACACTGCTATTCGGTGGATTCCTGCGCTCTGTGCTGCTGTACCATACCCTACTTGATTCTAGCCAGACCAGCAATTGCGGTCGTGACACGATAGGTGGTGCTTAGTTACTCCTTGTCATGTTAC
>NW_016919514.1:0-612 GCF_001483705.2 Eufriesea mexicana
AGGCCAGCAATAGTTCTCGTGGCACGACAGGTTGCGTTGTGTGTCGTCTGGTTAGGATAGGTTGGGTTATGTTTGGTTATGATGGCTTTGCCTTTTGAGCTATACACTGACATTCGTTGGACACCTGCGCTCTGTTGTGCTCTAGTATATTCTCCATGGCCCCGAAAATGCTATGAATATGGGTCTCGGCACTTTACGTCGACGTATGTTCCGCTTGGATATGTTAGGTTGGGTTATGTTCGGCGAGCGTAGCTTCGGCCTTCGTGCTATGCACTGCTGATCGGTGTATTTCTGCGCCCGACTGTGATGTACTACATTCCGCATGGCACTGTGGAGGCCAGAAATAGTGGTCGCGGCACGTTATGTTGAGGTAGGCTATGATTGGTTAGGGCATGTTAGCTTGAACTAGGTTTGGATAGGTATGACTTTTGTGTTATACACTGCGGTTATATGGAACGCGCTCTACTCTCTTCTAGTATGTTGCGCCCGACTCTGTGCAGACCAGAAATAGTTGTCGCCGGGCGTTAGGTTGAGTCATCTTATGTTTGTTTAGGTTTGTATAGGTTAGGTTAGGGTATCTCCAACTTTTGCGATATACGCTGCTGCTTGGTG
>NW_016919515.1:0-1745 GCF_001483705.2 Eufriesea mexicana
AGAATCTGTCGTCCTTATTTATGCATCAAAATTCGCTCACCACGGTATTTGTCGAAAATGGCAATAAAATTGAATTTTCCATTCAGATTCTATTGCATTGCAATGGCTATAGCATGCCAATAGGATCATTCCTTCTTATTTATGCAACAAAATTAGCTCACCACGATTTTAGTCGAAAACGTCAATAATATTGAATTCTCCAGTCAGATTCTATACCATTGCAATGGCTATAGCCTGCCAATAGAATGTTTCGTCCTTATTTATGCAACAAAATTAGCTCACAACGATATTTGACGAAAATGTCAAGAAAATTGAATTTTCCATTCGGATTCTATAGCATTGCAATGGCTATAGCATGCCAACATCATCTTTCCTCCTTCTTTATGCAACAAAATTAGCTCACAACGATATTTGACGAAAATGTCAAGAAAATTGAATTTTCCATTCGGATTCTATAGCATTGCAATGGCTATAGCATGCCAACATCATCTTTCCTCCTTCTTTATGCAACAAAATTAAATCACCACGATATAAGTCGAAAATGCCAATAAAATTGAATATTCCAGTCAGATTCTATAGTATTGCAATGGCTATAGCATGCCAATAGAATCTGTCGTCCTTATTTATGCATCAAAATTCGCTCACCACGATATTAGTCGAAAAAGTCAATAAAATTGAATTTTACAGAAAAATTCTTTAGCATTGCAACGGCTATAGCATGACAACAGAATCGTTCCTACTTATTTATGCAACAAAATTAGCTCACAACGATATTTGACGAAAATGTCAATAAAATTCAATTTTCCAGTCAGATTCTATAGCATTGCAATGGCTATAGCATGCCAATAGAATCTTTCCGTCTTATTTATGCAACAAAATTAGCTCATCACGGTATTAGTCGAAAATGTCAATAAAATTAAATTTTCTATTCAAATTCTTCTGCATTGCAACGGCTATAGCATGCCAATAGCATCATTCCTCCTTATTTATGCATCAGAATTCGCTCACCACGATGTTAGTGGAAAATGTCAATCAAATTGAATTTTCCATTCAGATTCTTTTGCATTGCAATGGCTATAGCATGCCAATATGGTCCTTCCTTCTTATTTATGCAACAAAATTAGCATAGCATGCCAATATGGTCCTTCCTTCTTATTTATGCAACAAAATTAGCACACCACGATATTAGTCGAAAACGTCAATAATATTGAATTTTCCAGTCAGATTCTATTGCATTGCAATTGCTATAGCATGCCAATAGAATCTCTCCTCCTTATTTATTGAACAAAATTATCTCGCCACTGTTTTAGTCGAAAATGTCAATAAAACTGAATTCTCCTGTCAGATTCTATCGCATTGCAATGGCTATAGCATGCCAATAGGATCTTTTCTCCTTATTTATGGAGCAAAACTAGCTCACCACGATATTAGTCGAAAATGTTAATAATACTGAATTTTCCAGTCAAAGCCTATTGCATTTGAACGGCTATAGCATGTCAATAGTATCTTTCTTCCTTAATAACGCAAGAAAATTAGCTCACCACGATATAAGTCGAAATTGACAATGAAATTGAATTTTCCAGTCAGATTCTATAGCATTGCATTGGCTATAGCATGCCAATAGAATCTCTCCCC
Source organism: Eufriesea mexicana (assembly GCF_001483705.2). Taxonomy (NCBI): domain Eukaryota; kingdom Metazoa; phylum Arthropoda; class Insecta; order Hymenoptera; family Apidae; genus Eufriesea; species Eufriesea mexicana. The sequence continues at coordinate 1,636 of NW_016919515.1, forward strand.
CTTATTTATTGAACCAAACTAGCTCACCACGATATTAGTCGAAAATGTTAATAAAACTGAACTTTCCAGTCAGATTCTATCGCATTGCAATGGCTATAGCATGCCAATAG
>NW_016919516.1:0-1678 GCF_001483705.2 Eufriesea mexicana
GGAATAGACGATGCGATCGTTATGCGCTTGCCATGAAACACCAAGAATCTTGACCGTTGCGTCTCGGAAGTATTTGGTGTGGATTTGAGCATCTGGAAGTCCCGTTAGGAGCTATTGTTCGTTTGAAGCCCACTGTCGAATATGCAATCCACCCAATCCGAGCAATCGTATTATTTGTTCGCGTAGAATCATCGCCTCGTTATAAGTGTCCGTTCCGGTCAATAAATCGTCCACGTACAAATCGCGCTGAAGAACAGTTGCTGTGGCTGGAGCATTGATCCTTTCGTCATCCGCTAGTTGGTGGATGCTCCTGACGGCGAGGAATGGTGCAGAGGTGAATCCGAATGTGACGGTGCCAAGTTCGTACGTTCTGATTTTGCCGGTGTCGTCTCGCCACGAGATTCGTTGGTATCGACGGTCTTCGCTTCCTATGAGAAATTGTCGATACATTTTCTCCATGTCCCCGGTCAGGACATACGCATGAGATCTGAACGTAACCAGACTTGGCCGAACTATCGAAAACGACACGAGCCTTGGTGGTCGTGCTGGTAGGTTTGATGACCGCATGATGAGGCAGGTAGAAACTCTCCGTGTCGCGTGGTTCCACTTTGCCCATGTGCCCTAGGTCGAGATATTCCTTCATGACGTCCGAATATTCGCGTTTCGATTCCGGATCTCGTTGGAATTTGCGTTCTAACGAAAGAAGGCGGTTCAGGACGCGCGATCGAGATTCGCCGAGTTGCGTTTTCTTTTCATTGAATGGGAGCGCGACGATATAGCGGCCGTTTTTATCTCGCCTGCCATGATCCCAATAGTGATGTTCACTTTCCCGTTCCCCTGATCAGAAATGCCGCGTCTTTGACACCTCTTCCATCTCCCAAAACCTTTGAAGGTCGAAGGTTGGAGTGGTAAGGAATGTTCGCCGTTTGTTCTGCGTGGTCGTTGCTAATACGCTCTCCCCGATGATCCGTCCAAATTGCGTTTTTTGGAGGACCAAATCAGGTTTATTGCGAGAGAAAAGACGATGCTGGCCGATGCTGAATGATGCCAGTGCAGGACCCGTGCCGATCAACGTATCCACAGGTGAGGGTCGATGAAATTGTGGATCCGCGAGCTTGATGTTACCCGGTATCGCGAGTCGCGAACGATCGACTTGCTCATCCGGCATCGGTCTCGCGATTCGTGGGATTATGAAAAACGTCAATTCTCATTTGTAGCCGGAGATTCTAGATTTAACAGTGGTTGAGACCAGTTTGTTCGCGATCGTGTTTAATTGGTTCAACGCTTCGATTGTCGCCGAATTTTCTCTTGTCGGGAGCCGTAATTTTTTCGCGAGTAGAGTCTGGTGTTACGTAATCTTGTTGAGAATATATATATAAAAAAATGTCGATCAGATTGGGGATCGGACTCTTTATTCCTTTAATGATTTAGAATGTTAGTGATATATAATTATAGCTCGTTCGGGGTTGAATCAAGACTTTCTTCGGTGTGGCCTGGCGTTGCTTTTATAGGTGGTCCTTTCCTTTGCAGTTTGTAGATCGGTGCCGTGTGCAGTGTGGGCCGGATATAATCAAAACTGTCTGGAGATAGGTGTCGTGTGCAATACTTCCCGGAAATGATTAGGGTTTGTTTAATTTCAAGAGTTCGTCGAAATATGATATACAGCTTGGAGTGGCTT
>NW_016919517.1:0-873 GCF_001483705.2 Eufriesea mexicana
GCTGAGCAGTGTAAAGCACAAAAGTCAAACATTCCTGACATAACCTTACCATACCTAATCAACGCAAACGTTGTGTAACTAAACATAACATGACGAGACAAGCATTGCTGGCATTCGCAGAGCCAGGCAGAGCATGTTAGAGCAACTTAGAGCGCAGGAGTCCACGGGATAGCTGTGAATAGGACAGATGTCAAAGTAGCCTATCCTAACCTAGCCGAACGTAACGCACCCAAACGGAGCCTAACACAGCCTAACACGTTGGGACCGCTATTGCTTGCTTGCACAGAGACTAGCGGAATATACTATAGCACAGTAGAGCGCAGAAATCCACGGCATTGCAGTGAATACGAAATCCGTAGATATCCTAGCAAAACCTGACCCAACCTAACCTAACCTAACGTGGCCTAACCAAATATAACGTACTGCGAGCAATACCGCCGGTTAAACAGCCTAGCAGAATGTACTAGAGCACAGCAGACCACAGTAGTCCAACGAATAGCAGTGTACAGCACGAAAGTCAAAGCTCTGATTCCAAAACTGAGCCAAACCTAACCTTACCAAACGTTATCTAACCCATCATAACGTGCCACGACCGATATTGCTTCCTACACAGAGCCGAGCAGAGTACAGTAGAGCAATGTAGAGCGCTGAAATCCACCGAATAGCAGTGGATAGCGCAAGAGCCGAAGGTATCCAATCCTAACCTGAACAAGCCTAACCTGAAAAAACGTAGCATAGCTCAAAATTACGTGCCGCTACCCATGCTCCTGTCCTCCGCAGAGCCAAGCAGAATATAGTAGAGAACGCTAGATCACAGAAATCGTCCGCATAAAAGTGTATAGCACGAAAGTCAAAGCTATCCGAACCGAAATA
>NW_016919518.1:0-503 GCF_001483705.2 Eufriesea mexicana
TTCTCGCATAAATAAGGAGGAGAGATACCATTGGCGTGTTATTGGCATTGCAATGCTATAGAATCTGGCTGGAAAAACCAATTTTAATGACATTCTCGACTTACATCTTGCTGTGCCATCTTTTTTGCAGAAATAAGGAGGAGAGATTCTATTGGCGTGCTATAGGCATCGCAATGCTATAGACTCGTCCTGGAAAATTCAATATTATTGTCATTTTCGACTAATATCGTGGTGAGTCATCATCCTTGCATAAGGAAGGAGGAGAGATCCTTTTGGAGTGCTATAGCAATTGCAACTATAGAATCTGGCTGGAAAGACCAATTTTATTGACATTTTCATCTTACATCTTGGTGAGCTAACTTTCTTGCATAAATAGGGAGGAAATATTCTATAGGCGTGTTATAGCCTACGCAATGCTATAGAATCTGGATGGAAAGTTAAAGTTTATTAACAGTTTCGAATAATATCGTGGTGAGCTACCTTTCTTGCCTAAATAAGCAGGG
>NW_016919519.1:0-490 GCF_001483705.2 Eufriesea mexicana
CCATTGAATCTTCCTGGAAAATTCAATTTTACTGACATTTTCGACTAATATCTTTGTGAGCTAACTTTCTTGAATAAAGAAGGAGGAAATATTCTATTGGCGCGCTAATGCCATACCAACGCTATAGAGTCTGTCCGGCAAATACAATTTTATTGACATTTTCGACTAATGTCGTTGTGAGCTAACCTTCCTCCATAAATAAGGAGGAAAGATTCTATTCTCGTGCTATAGGCATTGCAAAGCTGTAGAATCCTCCTGGAAAATACAATTTCATTGACATTCTCGACTAATAGCGTGGTGAGCTATCTTTATTGCATAGATAAGGGGGAAAGACACAATTGGCGTGCTATAGGCATCGCAAAGCTATAGAATCTTCCTGGAAATTGAATTTTATTGACATTTCCGAATAGTATCGTGGTGAGCCATGTTTATTGTAAAAATAAGGAGGAAAGATTCAATTGGCGTGCTATAGCCGTCGCAATGCTGTAGA
>NW_016919520.1:0-5694 GCF_001483705.2 Eufriesea mexicana
AGTTTTGAGTTTGTGTTATCGCGTTCTTGTTCTTTCGATAATTTTCGGTGCCTCAAGACCAGTATTCGCCATCCTACAATAACACCGCTGTTTCATTGTTCCAAAAAATGTTCCACGTACTTTGGTACCGTTGGCACCGGTTACTGTGAAATCAGCCCTGATCTGATCACGCGTTCATCATCATCATCGCATATGCATTCGTCTCGTTGGAAAAAGTACAGGCAGGTTAGGGATTTGTATATATGGAAAATCGAGGATTCACCGTGCGAGAAACCTCGAACCTCCCTTTCCCCATCTAGGACCGAGGGCGTGAACGATGGCGGCTACAAGGGAAAATAGACACAGAAGATTGAAAAGAGGAGAAAGGAAATGAAATTTCATTAAACGCCGATAACACGTGTGACTCTGCGAACAGTGGTCAACCGGCCTGGCTGCAACACCTCGCAATTACTGCCGGCACTTCTAATTAACAGAGATTAAGAGACTTTTAATGCCCTCTCCCTTTCATGGAAACAAGATTAAACTTCGAATGATGCGCTTCCGATGCTGCACAATTTCCCCGTCAATTTAGCCGCTCTGGTCGTAATTTGCAAAACTAAGTGCCTTTTAAGCTGGACACGCATTATGCCATCACCATTTGAAACTGGATGCCTCCAGGAGAAGAATACAGTGAGACGAATGTACGTTTTCAGGGAAAATTAACGTGGCTGAGTATCCAGCCTGAAAGCTGGCAAAGTCTCGCGATTCTTCCAAGCTATTGGAATCCACGAGTCCGTTTTGTTCCTTCGTTTGCTCCTTTGTTTATAGCTTGCTGCCCCAGCCTTGGTGCGAGCCTTCGAGTTAAAGCGAATAGCTATGGCACATCTCAGGAAATTGTAACTGAGAGTGTGCACCGTGAACGAGGAAATTTTTTGAGGAATGTGATGGCTGACGAATGACGAAGTGGAAAATTATTTTGGGTTTTAATTTAAAGGATTTTAAAGAATTTCGCGTGGTGGTTTGATCAATTTTATAATTTGGAGGGCTATTCATTGGGTATTTGAAATTTGGGTATCGGGTATTTGAAATTTTGAAGTGTTTAAATGGAAATGTGAACACTTGGAATTTTTCTTTAAAAGGGGGAGAAATGATGAGTTTGATTTGTATATGATATTTTTATTATACTTGAAATTAATAAATATTTTGAGGTATTTAATATTAAAATATTATGAATATTATTTATGATAGGATATTCGAAATTTTGAAGTATTTTATTTTCGAAGTACTTTAGAAGTGTCTCCATATCAAATTTTTTTTTTTTAAATAAAGAAATTGAAACTTGGATTTATATATATTTTTATTATACGTGGAATTAATAAATATTTTGACGTATTTAATATTTAAATATTATGAATATTATTTATGATGGGGTATTTGAAATTTTGAAATATTTAGGAGGTACCATAGAGGTGTCTCCTCTTCAAATTGTTCTTTAAAAAATAAAGAAATGGGAGCTTGTATTTATATATATGTTTATTATATTTGGAATTAATAAATATTTTTTTATCTTTAATATTTATATCTATTTATATCTTTAATCTTTAATATTTAAATACTGCGAACATTGTTTATATTTTTAAATATTTCAGGTAGTGTTTACGTTTATTGAAAGTTTAGATATTATTTATGTTTTTAACTATCGTGTCAGTAGTGCCAATATACTGATAAAATTGTAGATGTGTATATAATGATACTCGAATGCAAATACGGGTTTTATACTGAAAGAAGGGAAAAAAGAAGAGAGAGAGGCAGACAAGGGGTAAGAAAAGGAGGGTGCATCTCGTCCGAGGTCTGCTAATAGACTCATCAAGTTTCCTACCTAAGTTCCGTGTCTTACAAGGAAACTTCAATAACACGAAAACTACGACTTTCTTCCCTTTTTCTCTTAATTCCGCAAATTTATAGCGAACCTAGGTAAAAGCACGAAGCAATATTTTTTTATTTATCTGCTTCCTGAAACATCCACTAGTATAGCTACACAAGCCCCAGTACTCGCTAAATCTAGATTCTCGAAGAAATAAAAATAATTGGAAATCCTCGAGCTCGAAATCGAAGGGTTAATCTAAATTATGCAAATCGGCGGTATAATTTAAATGCCAATTGGAATGGATTATTCCAGATTGAAACGATGGACACAAAGATTTAATTTTGACGTCGAAATTACCCTTCAATCTCTTCGATCTCATCTCTGAATTAAATTCCATCCTTAAGCAGCAATGATAGAAATTTTCTGAAAGGATCCCTCGTAGATAATTTAAAAACCTATCGAATTGGTTATCTCGGTAAGAGTGGAACATTTAAGACTCGGTGAGTTGTAATTTAGGGTGCAAGATTTCACTCGTATCTCCCAATGATTTATCCGAATTGATCTCGTGAAACTGCTAATCCCATCTATTCCTACAATATTTTACGTTCCATTCGAGTTCACTTATCTTTCCCTGACAAATGTGCCACTATTGCCAAACTACTACAAAAGTCTCGTTTGCCTTTATGTAGAGCTTCGTACGTAGCTGGTATATTCCTCGAATACACTGTACGGAGCTTTTTCGCGAAATGTTACGGAAAACTTTTTGGTGAAGGAACTTAAGGAACAAACGTATAATTCTTAATCTGGTAAACGCGTAAATATCGATATTTCACCTATTGACATATCTCTTTCGAGTCCTTCTATCGTCTCGCTTAATTTTATCCAGGACCTTTTTCATCCTAGGAATCATTATGCTACTTTATTCATAATATGTAAAGCTTTCGTAATATGACACGAGCACGTACTGTGATTAATACATTTTGTGTACCTAAAAGTTGTCCTACTTTTACGTAATTTTAGTAAAGAGGATTATCGAAGATGGCACATTTCATAATTAACCATTTTTCTTTCTATTTAATTCCTTTTCTTCCCCATTTTAAATTATTTTTTCTCTTCTTAATAATGATTAAAAATAATAATAAATATGACAAATGAAAGATAATGAATATAATGATCGCGTTTATTATTTAGCAAAGAAATTATGTGAAATATGGCAGTCGATTATGAATTGTTTCGTCGTTTAGGATTAACAATATCACAGTGCGTTCTACAAGTAAAAAATAATTTGTAATGGATATTTCAATGTTTGGCAATGTATGGGTGAAATCGATATCAGAGTTTCGATTTGGAAAAATAATAAATAGTTTCGCGACTTATGATGGTATCGTCATATACAAATCTTAGTTTGTTAAAAAATATACTCTTAGATGTCTTCACTGCCTCCGAAAGGTACTATTTGTGATCCAAATTTAGCTATTTTATCATCTAAAACAGAGTCTGTTAGATTAACCTCAGCAACAAAATACTCTTTGAAGTCTTCACTCCTTCATAAAGGTACTATTTGTGATCTAAAATCCGTTATTTTAATATCTAAGACAGAGTCTATTAGACTACCCTCGTTTAAAAATTTTACTTTGTTAAAAAATATATGCTTTGAAGTCCTCACTGCCTCTTAAAGCTACCATTTGTGATTTGAAATCCGTTATTTTAATATCTAAGACAGAGTCTATTAGACTACCCTCGTCTAAAAATTTTACTTTGTTAAAAAATATATGCTTTGAAGTCCTCACTGCCTCCTAAAGGTACCATTTGTGATTTGAAATCCGTTATTTTAATATCTAAGACAGAGTCTATTAGATTAACCTCATCTACAAATACTACTCTGTTACAAAATATTCTTTGAAGTCCTCACTGCCTCTTAAAGCTACCATTTGTGATCTGAAATCCGTTATTTTAATATCTAAGATAGAGTCTATTAGATTAACCTCATCTACAAATACTACTCTGTTACAAAATATTCTTTGAAGTCCTCACTGCCTCTTAAAGCTACCATTTGTGATCTGAAATCCGTTATTTTAATATCTAAGATAGAGTCTATTAGACTATCCTCATTTACAAATTTTACTTTGTTAAAAAATATATGCTTTGAAGTCCTCACTGCCTCCTAAAGGTACCATTTGTGATCTGAAATCCATTATTTTAACATCTAAGACAGAGTCTGTCAGATTAACCTCATCTACAAATCCTACTCTGTTACAAAATCCACCCTTTGAAGTAAAGGTACAATTTCTAGCCCGAATTGCGCAGCATCTAAACCAGAAGCTCCTAAAACAGCCTTATCTACAGATCCGCTGACAGTCCCGGAACAAAACTCTCGTTCCTTTTCTACACCGTCTTCCCCTCGAACATATAACATCACACCAAGGCTTAATTAAAACGTCCTCACTCCCGATCTCAGTCGTTTCTCAATTTCGCCTGTCATCCTTAAAAGCTCCCCGAGCGTTGCCGCAATTACCGCGAAAAGATAGCTGGAAAACAGACGTTAATTAAACGCTAAGCGACGCTCGATCATCGACTGTCGGAGGGCAGGCGATAAATAGCAATCAGCGGGTAGATTAATCCGCACGAGTAACTCCGATAGGCGAGCTTTTTTCCCGGGGTACCAACGCGTTCCTTTCGACGTTTGGCCCTTCTCCAAAGATCATCGCGCGTCCCTGGCCACCGGTGAACCCTAAAACGCCGTTTGTTTCGCGGATGCCAGGCGTCCCGGCCAAATAAACCAACTCGGAAATCGCGTAATCGCGCCGGACGTCGCAATAACGAACCGTTATGGCGAATCTGTTTTCTATTAATGCGTGATATTCACTTAATGCAGCGTGCTTCACGAACCATGCCACTCTGGCGCGACCCTCTCGATCGAAGCTGATGCGTCCTCAAGGTGAGACTTCTTTTATTTTTTTATTTTTAACCGAACCATCGCGTGGAAAGTTTCACACGTCGGTGTATACTGTTTCGGAGAGTTAGGCGAAGAGTTTTAGAAGTCTAGAGGAACTTGGCATTTCGCTGAGCTGTTGAGGTATCGACTGCCAGGAACATGGTTCGTCGAAGGGATTTCGCGAGCAGCCATGCGTGAAACTGTCGTATCCTAGTTTTTCTATGGTTAGAATTTTAGAGAGAGAGAGAGATTTGAAGAGATGCAGAAGAGTTGGAATAAACTGCGTCGATTAATTGCTTACGAGTAGAGTTTCGTTTGGTGGAGAGGACGAAGGTGTAATACATTGAGATTCTTGAATTAGGAGAATACGTTAACGACCAACGTTCACACTCCTAGTGCTAGATGAAAAACGGAAGTTTGAGATTTGAAATCTTTGATTCAAATTGTGAGAGGACCTCTCCCGAGATTGTTGATGTCAGCTTGTCGCATGTATCCTCGAAATGACGGCAGTGCTGGAAGGGATGAAAGGAAAAGGAAAGATTGCGGACGAACCTTGTGACCTTGGCCTGCTAGTGGACTGATCGGTAAGGCTACCTAGCAAGCTCTGTCTTAGATGGGCATACTATTGGAAAGCTTGGAAATTGTATATACAGGAAACGAAGAATTTTTACCGAGGACTTTGAGAAAGTCCTCGAACCTCCTTTAAGTAGGAATCTATCTATTGACGAGGGTGAGAATAATGCCGTCACACCATAAATACAAATTCCTATACTACCTGAGTATCCCCCGTCTAAGGAAAGGCCTGCTAGAAAGTCTTAGTGACGAGTCCACTAGCAGGCCTAGGACGAAACGCATCCCTCACTTGCATCCTTCTATCTGCTAGATATCATAGCAAGACAGCCATCAGGAATGC
>NW_016919520.1:5819-16928 GCF_001483705.2 Eufriesea mexicana
CATAGTACTGGTACTAGTATTTTTCCTATGATCTAGGTCTTGTGGTTCCTATGGTTTTTCCTATGATCCAATTGACAGTACTATGGTACTGGTACTAGTATTTTTCCTATGATCTAGGTCTTGTGGTTCCTATGGCTTTTCCTATGATCCAACTGACAGTAACATAGTACTGGTACTAGTATTTTTCCTATGATCTAGGTCTTGTGGTTCCTATGGTTTTTCCTATGATCCAATTGGCAGTGCCATAGTACTGGTACTAGTATTTTTCCTATGATCTAGGTCTTGTGGTTCCTATGGTTTTTCCTATGATCCAATTGGCAGTGCCATAGTACTGGTACTAGTATTTTTCCTATGATCTAGGTCTTGTGGTTCCTATGGTTTTTCCTATGATCCAATTGGCAGTGCCATAGTACTGGTACTAGTATTTTTCCTATGATCTAGGTCTTGTGGTTCCTATGGTTTTTCCTATGATCCAATTGGCAGTGCCATAGTACTGGTACTAGTATTTTTCCTATGATCTAGGTCTTGTGGTTCCTATGGTTTTTCCTATGATCCAATTGGCAGTGCCATAGTACTGGTACTAGTATTTTTCCTATGATCTAGGTCTTGTGGTTCCTATGGTTTTTCCTATGATCCAATTGGCAGTGCCATAGTACTGGTACTAGTATTTTTCCTATGATCGATTGGATCATAAGAAAAACCACATGTACCACAAGACGTCAAACGAACCACGTGGGTCATTGCGAAGGGAAGTGTCGTTTCTACTGTGCTGCCAGTTGGTACTGCTGATGGCAGTCTTGCTATGATAGGTATCAGATAGAAAAACGCAACGAGGGGATGTGTTCGTGATGGGCCTGCTAGTGGACTCGTAATGGTTTCTAGCAGGCCCTGTCTTAGACAGGGGATACTTAAGTAGCATAGGAAGCTTGTATTTATGGGAGTCGAGGATTCACCGAAGAGTGTTTGGTCTAGAGGGTTAGGTGCGTGAAAGGAGGGTATTTGGGACCACTGCTCGAGATTATAGCGTGAATGAAGAGTGCATTGCTGGCCAAGGTTTTATACCCAGCCACGATGTCTCCCGAGAACGAGTCGATCGAGTTAGAGAAGCAAAGATAGAGAATGTGCGAGTGCAAAGATAAATGGTTGTGGAAAATGTGTGCATGGGTAGTTGGAAGTGAGCTTTTGAGAGAGATTACGTCAAATATAGAGGGAGATATAATATCTCAGAGTCACACTGCATCACTGATGCACACGATGTGTAACGTTTCAGGACACGTTCTTAATTTATCTCGAAACTGATAACCAGAGAAGATCGTGATTATTTATGTCACTCGCCTTTGTCTCACATTCTCCTACTAATTCTTGAAGACGAATAACTCGCGATATGGAAAATAGAACGAATCAATTACAACGTGAGCAAAAGAAAAGAGTCAAATCAGAAATCACTGTTAAGAAATACAAAATTTCAAATAGTTTCCTGAAACCTGGAAGTTTTTAAAACTCGGAGAAAATTCTGGAAAAAATCCAGGGAAAACTTCCTTTAAAGTACAGTAAAAAAGAACCCTTTGAAAGACAGCGAAGGATCCTGTTTAAACTCCAGTAAAAAATCTTCTGGTAGTCCAGTAGGAATTCCTTTTTGAAGTCCTGCAAGAAAATCCTCTTTTACCAACCGACCTCTTTGATTGAACTCTTTGATTCCAGTTTCCACAAACTTGTCAATATTGAAGGAACACATTGCACAGCCCAGAATTTGCGAATCTTATCGATAGAATTTGGTCGATCAATTTTCGAAGGTGTCTCTGAAACCAAAAACCCACTAGCCTAAAGCTGGACTTAATTTTTCAGACAGAACAGATACGTCTGTCACAGGACAAATATATAAGAGCGTGAATGTAACGAATGTAATTTAACCTAAGTTACAAGAATCTCGTGAGATGCCAAGTTTATAGTAGCTACATAACTATCGAAAGTTGGACAAGTCTTGGATGTGTCTGACACATGTATCTTGACTATCAATGCAACTATCTAACAGGTGTTATCTTAACAGGTGGTATCTAACAGGTGTTACATCACACTTGACCACAAGACTCGGGATTCGAAGATACCCACTTTGGTTAGAAAATCAAATTGCTCGTAATCAGAATGGAAAACAGGATTGGGAATTCAAGATTGACGAATGGGGACTAAAATGAAGCAGATCTGAAGAATGACATTAGAACACAATAAGGTGAAATGTAAATGAAATGTAAGAACAGACTAATTCACGTATTACAATGTCAAGAGTGTAAGAAAACCGTCGACAGTTCAATGACGATAGCTTTGTGCTTGCGATGGCTCCCAATCGTTATGCGACGATCAAAGGTGAGGAGCATTGACAGAGGGTGGACTCCACGTATGTGGAATCTTCGAGCTCAGTTCCTAAAAAACCCCTCAGCAGAGTAAAATGTGTAAAGAACAAACTTTCCAAGACTTTCTTTAATTTTCTTTAAGCTTTCTTTAGTTTTAGCACGCGACACTTTGGTCCCCGAACCACACCTCTTACAAGAGTAAGATTGGGATTAGAAACTTGCCTCTTTCGCTTTTTCCTAACACCATAACTCGACTGTGATATACACAGATAATGACAGCTATGTTAGAAACGCGAAACTAATTTTGACCATAGAAAAATCCCGAAGCTGTTCTCACTGATTCCAGAATTCAATTACCAAATATAAAACCACGATTCGAACCTGCAATCCCTCAAACCTGCCACAGTTTTCAGCATACCCATCTCTGTCACTCAACATCCATCCCTCTCAGTCGACACGAATCTGCTCTCGGCTGAGACCCACTGATCTCGACTAAAAATTCTAATCGGCTGGCATCGAATACGTGTCAACGATTTAATCTCCCATTACCTTGGAGCATTTAATCGACACTGTTATCGCGACCCATCTCTAGAAAGCAATTACGCCGGTTCGCCAGACCGACGAGAATTTACAGCCGCTCGAACTTTGCCATCGATTCCCTCATCCGGAGGATCGAACGCAGCCACGGTTAACCCGGTTAACCCCCGCGTTACGCCGCGCGATCCGCTCGATTCCACCGCCACCCGCTTGTAATTTCGTCTGTTGTAATATCAATTAAGCGACTAGCAACTTCGTCGAATTAAGCTCGCACTCGCATGGCGAAGAAACCTCGTCTCTTGTCGTGGGTGAGGGGGTTCGAACGGGATCTAACTCGGGATCATCGACGAAAGTGGTGGATCTGATGTGACAGCGTCGACGTATTTTTTGGAGATGGTAGAAGATAATTAGCAACGTAAGAGGAGGAAAGAAGATGGATGGAAAAATAAATTTAAGGGATGGTAGCGAATTCTGCCTCACGATATGTATAATATATCGTCACTAGCTGTATATCATCACTTGCTTGACGGTTTCTTGAGGATATTGCGTTTGGCTTCGAATAGTAAGTGGTCTGTGTGCCTATCTTGCTACGAGATAATAGGTCTAGCATTTATGTGGGACAGTCACAGTGGTAGGTGGTTTTGTGAAAATAATTTTTAACCTTTAAATGTATATTGAGATTCTGTTTGATGAGATAAATACCATCGTGTATACAATGTCTGGGTTTTGCAGGAATTAATTTGAAGAAAGGTAGTGGAGATAATGTACATATAGTTTTCGAAATCTGTTTTCGAATTATCAAAGAAAAGAAAGGAATGAAAGGTGGGAAGAAACCAAAATAATGGTTCTCAAATACACCTGTATGGATTTAATTTGCTGTCGTAGGCATACCTAACGTGCCTATTCCCTGTCATTCGCAGATGCAAGATTGGAATCCTGATGTCACTTCCAGAAATTACAAAACAGACAAATCCACATGAATGAAAGGAACCTAAACGTAACTACTGTCAGTTATTCACGAAAAATGAAGAACAAATGAACATTATGACGGAAGAGTACCTCTAGTCCCTAAATCCTGTCAACGTATCGAAACATCAGGAAGATTCTAAGTATTCCCACAAAGAGAGGTAGCAGACGAAGAAAATCGTTTGAACCAAGCCAGCATTGTCCACTTTGCGAGCAATTACCTTCCAAATTAAGCGATCCGCATAAGGAACGATCTTCTTGCCCCGGCTGTAATTCCTGTCTCTGAAACACCTAGCTCAGAGCAGGGCGCAAAAGGAGCAGTATATTCGGAGTCCAGAGAGGTACGACAGTCTGGTAGTGATTTTAATTTACTCGGTTTAGCGAAACGTTTGTAATGCAACCATGGCTGCAGCTGTGGCCTACCTGTTGAAGCGACAAAATGGAAAACGTTTGAGGAACGATCGAACGTGCCGGATTCCACGCTGCGGGCTGCGGCAATGCAAACGAAGGGACAAAAAATATGCCAAATGGCCGTGTGAGCAGGTTCACGGACCAGGTGGCAATTTCCACCCTTACACGCCATTTGTGCACCGGTCGTGTCAGCTGACCCAAGGTCAAAAATTAGAGTCCCCTTTTTCACGGCTCAGCTCGCTCTTTTTCCCTTCGCACTCGGATTAAGCCACTTTCCATCGGCGAGCAGATATTTATTGGCGCGAAAATATTTATCGGACGTGAATATCGCGCGATCGGACAAGAGAAATGGCGAACTGATGAATCGCTTTCGATGATATTCGGACTGGGTTCGAGGAACGATAGAACAGATATTTGTTAGTCGAGATAATAAATCGGGTACGAAAATTTTTCGCTGAAAAACCTGAGAGATTTTGCAAGGACGGAATTTTCAAGTTGCCTGAAAGATGAAGAAAAATTGTAGAACAAAATGGCACTAAATGTATACTAAAATTTAAATCTCCCGCGTTTCGATTTTTCTTACAAATCCGCACGAACTTTCCGGATAACCCGATATTTAAATGAAAATATTATATATTTATTAAACAATATTATAACTCAGGGTAAAAATTATCGAAGAAATATATCCAACTTCGTTTACAATATCTCACGTTACTCTCGATCAATTCTGTATTGTGGCTGACCTATCCCAATAGTCTCTCATTTGTTCTATTTTCTTTCACACATCACGTAAATATACACAGTCTGTACCACACTTCATTCATTACACTCATATTCGTCGTCACACTCATTCTTTCTTATATACATAATTTATTTTACACCAATATATATATATTAAATAATGTAAAATAATAAATGTATAATAAATTATGTATAGTAAAATGTATATATATATATATTAAATAACCTATGTCAACCATTGCCACAATATTTATGATACAAAGAGAAGAACACAGAATAATAAAACGAGGAATTTATTATATATGAAATTAAAAATAATTAAGAATCGAAATGTTTAATTAAAGTTTGATCTATTTGGAACCTAGAACGGTCTTGGGAGAAAGTTTAAGGGATACTGCCGATTATTTCCCTTCGGTTAAGGGATGTGAGAGAACAGAGAGGGATAGAAGGCTCTTCTTTCGAAAGTTGGATTAATTGTTCATCGAAATTGCGCAAGGTTGTTATTACCATAGAAATCAATCGAAAGTTTGCGCTTCGTGGGAAGATAAATAAAGTTTGCCGATGTTTCCGCGCGACGTGGGGAAAAATTGTATGAAAATTTTAAACGATGATGCAAAGTTTATGCCTCTAGGCGCGGCGATTAAAGTGGAGCAGCGGAAAAATTGGAGATTTAATCGCGTGAAATGCATCCTGGTTTCAATTCCGACCGGAAGAAAAATTTATACGAGATATCGTGGCAGTAGAGAAGAAGATGACGTATATTCCATTGCAATTGTTCCATTTTTTCTCATCACGCCAATCCGTCACACCGTGCTCTTGTCTGTCAAGTTTCTGCATTCTCGAGTAACGCGTTTATTGTAAAGTTCGATAAATTATTTTCGTGACAGGAAGACAAGTGGGAAAATTACATAATGCTTTTTATAGATGTTAAATAATATCTTTTCCACGGTGTTACATTACAAACTCTAAATATAGTTCGTCTATCATCTACTCTTTTACACCTCGTGGTCTAAAAATATTTCTGTCTAGTTACAGGAAGTCAACCCTTACGTTCAATCCCTTGGAGAATTCTTTGAGTGAAAAAAGAAAGTATTATGTAATAGCTGATTATATGTGACTCTAATAAAAATAAAAATGATTGAGAAATTGCGAAGATCGTGATTCCGAATTATCTGACATTTGCTTCAAAATAAATTTAAAATATTTTGTAATACCGATTTTAGCTTTTCCTATTTTTCCAATAGAAAATTACCACCTTATGTAATAGCTAATTATATGTGACTCTAATAAAAATAAAAATGATTGAGAAATTGCGAAGATCGTGATTCCGAATTATCTGACATTTGCTTCAAAATAAATTTAAAATATTTTGTAATACCGATTTTAGCTTTTCGTATTTTTCCAATAGAAAATGATCACCTTATGTAGTAGCTAATTACAAGTGACTCTAATAAAAATAGAAATTATTGAGAAATTGCGAAGGTCGTGATTCTGAATTATCTGACATTTCCTTTAAAATAAATTAAAAATATTTTATAATACCTAAACTATTTTTCCAATAGAAAATTACCACCTTATGTAATAGCTAATTATATGTGACTCTAATAAAAATAAAAATGATTGAGAAATTGCGATGGTCGTGATTCTGAATTATCTGACATTTCCTTTAAAATAAATTAAAAATATTTTATAATACCTAACTTAGCTTTTCCTAATTTTCCAATAGAAAATGATCACCTTATGTAATAGCTAATTATATGTGACTCTAATAAAAATAAAAATTATTGAGAAATTGCGAAGATCGTGATTCCGAATTATCTGACATTTTCTTTAAAATAAATTAAAAATATTTTATAATACCTAACTTAGCTTTTCCTATTTTTCCAATAGAAAATGATCACCTTATGTAATAGCTAATTATATGTGACTCTAATAAAAATAAAAATTATTGAGAAATTGCGAAGATCGTGATTCCGAATTATCTGACATTTTCTTTAAAATAAATTAAAAATATTTTATAATACCTAACTTAGGTTTCCCTATTTTTCCAATAGAAAATGATCACCTTACTATTACTGTTCCTTTTGTTCTAATTTATGAAAATAGGTCTCTATTAACTATTATTAAAAAATTTTATCAGTCACGCGAGGGGTTAGCATCGTCAAAGTCAGAAACTTGATCAAAAGAACGCCTGATTAAGACATAGATACCTACATTTATTATGGCAACAAGTTACACGCTTCTAATTTCTGATCTGATAAACGGAATACTACCACACAACATACTTCAAAGTAAAAGTAAAATATATTTCACATTGAGATTAACAGCTTGATACTTCATATCGGTAAACTTTCTTTCACGATATTTTTAAAGGGACATGACAAGCTTCATTTGTATTTCCAATATCGTGGGCCTGTCTCACTCGCATAGTTTCCAATATATTTAAAAGTCCTAATTGCACTATCTGAACTCCTAGACTGCACGAACAATTTAAACTACATATTAAAATTTATCTATACTCCTTCTGATATATCTAAAAATTAAACTGTACCTATAAATTGCAATTATATCTTCTCCACATAAGCACCATCTAGAGTTCAAGACTTCATGGTTGCACCTTCTCTATCTATACTCTATCTGGAATTCTAGACCTAGCACAAACGTACACATATTTATGCAAAATTACATACTAACATCTACCTCCTACACTTCACAAACAACTTTACTCTTCGCAATAAACTATCTACTAAAACTTATCTCATAAGTAATAACTATTAACTCAAAAATTATTTAAAAAAATAACTACATCATAAATACACAGACCTGCATCACCTATACACCTTCTAAAAATGAAACAGTATCTATAAATTGCAATTATATCTTCACCTAAGTCTCATCTAGAGTCCAAGACTTCACGGTTGCACCTTCTCTATTTTAACTCCATCTGGAAACCTAAATCTGACATGAGCGTGTATACACATGTGACAGGTCTGCCAAGCCCTATCTCGCAAAGCCATAGGGCTAAGAATTATCATCGAGTCGCGAGATTACTCGGTTTTGCATCCGAAACGCAACACCGAGAGATAGCAAACAAATACCTAGCTGACATGACCCACCTAGCCATGTCTCGGGTATCCAGTACTTAATTAAGTGTATTTGGCTCCTAACCGCGATCGATACCGCGCTGGCTTCAACAATTACTTCATCCCTACTGAATCAAGTCTCAAACATCCTATCGTCTTCCCTCTAATCATCCCCTGAAACGCAACACTCGCGGAATCGATCAGTACTGCGTGTGGTACGCGATGATCGTGCATCCACATCCCGATGGCCAACGAGCTCGATCGGCTGTTATCGAAACGGTGCACTCCTCCGACCTCGCGGAGGCAAAGCAACACCAGGAGCAGCCATAAATTCCAGCCAGACAATCTGCTACCAGTCCTCTGTTGCGGGATCGAGTGCAAGAAAGAGAAACATCGATGCCCCTCGAAGACACCTCGTTTTCTCCTACATGGGCTCAAAGGATCGACGCGCTCCTCCTTCACGGAGATCAAGCAGACATCAAAGGCTGACTGGAAAAGTGGACCCGTTCAAAGGAAAAGGCACATCGGTGCAACTTTTCAACCCAGAACGAGTGAAAATGCACTCGCCACCAGGCTTCCCGACGCGTAATCTGTCTAGCACGTGGCATGACAGGAATTTGCGAGTTTCGGATCATCTGGCTCCCTCTGAAAGAGTTACCTGCCCCTTTGTTCTTTCGTTGATCCTTCAAACGGGATTCGATGAAGAATAGACTTGGTTCAGGTTCGGATAGATAGTGGAAAGATGAAAATAAGGATAACGAGAAAGTATGCCAAATTTTAAGAATTCGAAGATATTTTTAATAAAACGTTGCACTGACAGGTCATTTTGAAAACGCCACTATGCTGTTCTAAATACAGAGCACGACTCGGGGTAGTTAGCTGGAACTTCCTAGCATTCGAACATTGACACCTAAATATCAGCCATTACTACTCCATACCGAATTTTGCAACTATATCCAGTTCGCATTTGTAGCTAATAGAATAGATATTACTCTGGTCTAAATGCAGGACGCAACTTCAAGCCAATTATCCCGAACTTCCAGACATCCAAACGTCCATAGTTAAACACCGATCCGCTCCAAACTTTGAATACTGTCCAATTTTCTCGCTAACGATGATCTTTGTCATCTAATATCACACGAGCCATACATACATGTAGAATTGGAATGAGCACAGCCCTGAAAGAATGTCAAGAGTGTTTGGGCTTAGGACGAAAGTGACCGCGCGCAAGAGGATGTTTATGCCAGCCGAATGCGATAAACGAGTGGAAGTTTATGAATACGTCATGTGTTTGAAGGACCTGGCCCACCGGGATTACGGAAGAAAGAAAGGCTGAGTATGAAGAAGGACAGAATGAATGGTTAAAAGTAAGAGCGTAAGGGCGCGAGAGGATAGATTTTGGAAAGACAGTGTGCAAAGACAGTTTGGAAAGACAGTCCATCAGTTGGAATCTATCAGTTACAGTTTTAAAAGTCAGTTGTAAGAGCCAGTTTTAACCCTTATCAGTCGTAAGTCGCTTCTCACGTGACAACAGTACTTTGTCACTGCGATCGTACGTCACGTGAGAGTTGACAAAATGGAACTATTTGGCATATTGACCAAAACCAGCTACAACCTAGCGAGAGTCACGTGTAAAAGGCTAGTATCCGATAAGAGTTACGAAAGATCAGAAGAGTGTGCGAATCCCACAGCGAATCTCTCTTGTCTCATAGCTAGCCGCTGTCATTCTATCTACAAGCTTATTTCATTCCATTAAGAAGCCCACGATACTATCTTAAGTCAATCCACCCAAAAACGATCCTAGGTACACGTGTGATAAATAAAAATTAATCTTGACAGAGTTTAGATAGATATGATCCACGAAGACCTAAATGCAATTCCATGTCAAGTCGATGTAACAAAGATCGCGCAAAAGTCAGGGAATATCTGCACGCAGTTTCCAAGTGACTAACCTGTGAGATCGGCAGAGCTGCCGCTCGATCAGCACCGGTCTCCGCCGACGACTCCGTGGTTCCTGCTGGTAGATTAGCGGCCTCCGAAATCCAGGATCATCGTCTATCAATGAACACGACGCGGAAGCACGGATCGAGCACTATATTATTTGCACGGGACACCGGCACGTTGCTCGTGATCCCGTCACCGGCCAGATCGTCCTGTCCTCGCATTAATGTCAGGAGGTTGAGTCTTCGACGCAGATAATTCCCGTGGGACTCTGTGGAGGACGTTTGATCGGCCCGCGGCGAGCATGATCCTGTCGTGAATAGAAATCCAGTTGGGACTCGAATTCATCGTGCATAGGATACAGAACGAGTGACGTTGGGCGATGATTCCTGCATTAATCGCCACTTCAAAGCTTCAGGATCCCATCGCCGAATCTCGCTTGATCGCTGACACGAATGCCAATTGGACAGACGCATTTCGAACGAAAAGGATCAGTGCGACAGAGACATGTCTGAGTAGCTTCTTCTTTGGAGCTTCGTCACGGGGCTGTATTTGCCAGGATAATCTGGGTATATTCTTCTCGGTATCACTTTGGTAGCTTTGAAGTTAAACTCTGTCTTCTGCCAATCAATTCTCCCTTGTTAGCCGCGTTTCACGATCCACTTCAAAGCCAGGGGTTCAGCCGTTTAAACGACTCTAGCTTGTTAGCTAATTCTAACGTGTTTATGGGGGATGGAACCATTTATCGTGGCGAATCGGAGTGATTCCAGATGTTCCTAATTCTCCAGACTACTCTGACGATTAGTAAGGAGACTTTCGGTTGCTGGCTTCCCTCTATCGGCTCCAGCTTATCGATCACTCTCGACAGCGACGCAGGAACTCTTTGGTGCCGTCGTTTCGGAGCGTGACGAGGATTTTAAGTTTCTAGTTAGTTGAGCAATAAGAATCTCGATCGGGTTGATTCGCCGGATCCAATTACCGTGGCCTCGCGGTAATTTCCTTCTCTCGATCAAGCCTTCGTTGCCACGGACGCTTTTTCGCCGGGTCTCGCGCGAGCGTGTCCCTAAACGAATGCTCTTCCG
>NW_016919520.1:16989-49201 GCF_001483705.2 Eufriesea mexicana
TTCCGATCGATCGATGCTGCTTATTATAGCTTTTGTTCGTTAAGTCCAATCGTCTCTGCAATTATTTCCTTCTTCCGCGCTCCTTCTAACCGATGATCTTGCCGGTGGAAACAGTTGGACAGTCGTTACGACGTGGCTAGAGTAGCTCTAGACCAGCCGATTGTCAGCATTCGCTCCATGTACCGGGACACTTGGTGTCAGGGGTATTCGGGTTAAACCTAGCAGAAGTGAATGGAATTAACGGGTACAAAGACCATCTGAATCCTACGAGTCCTCTCGTATTGTGTCTCCACGTACGTGGATGCTATCAGCAAATGAAGCACCTGTAAAGGATTCCATTAAATTTCGTACAGAGCGTTCCTGGTTCGCATCTGGCTGCCTCGTGGATGAGAGTCGTGATAATCGGTTTAACGTCACCTTTGCCTCTGATGAAACCTTGTTCAATTATTCTTCTGTACTCCTGATGCACGAATTCCGTTGAAAAAGTAATTCAGGCGCGATTACGTCTAGTTAGCATTCGGTGCCTAGCTAACTAGCCAGGAGTCCTTTTCATCTTCTCCTTTCACTCCGTGTATCTGGTTATAAATGTTAACGTTTATCTCTGTTTAACGTAGACGAAATTAAATTTCAACTCGGATTTTAAATCCTTCTTTCACGTAGTCACACGAGGCAAGAATCGCGACCACGCGGCTTCGCGACACGTTCTAAACTGACGACGCGTCCTGCGTTACCCTCGAGGCACGCGATATTTATATTCCGAATATTTCCAAGTGGAATTCCTTCTCCGTACAACTGCTCGTGTTTATGTTATTGTACACTCGGAAGTTTTTGTCCGATTGTACGCGGAATTAATATCGCGCGACGTCACGACGCTTCAGCTCGGCCTGGGTCCACAACTCCTCGGGAAGAATCGCTGAAGTTCGTT
The DNA here is from genome assembly GCF_001483705.2 of Eufriesea mexicana. Taxonomy (NCBI): domain Eukaryota; kingdom Metazoa; phylum Arthropoda; class Insecta; order Hymenoptera; family Apidae; genus Eufriesea; species Eufriesea mexicana. The sequence goes on from NW_016919520.1 coordinate 17,915, forward strand.
CGGGATACTCGGAAAGTTTGCACGCGATATTTATCGTGGTACTCCGTTCGAAATATTTCCCGAAGCCCGACACTCATTTAGAACTCGGAACGAACTTCACCAGGCCCAGCCTTTTCACGGACCCTTTACATCCAAACTAGGCTTTCGTGCACAAAAGGACGGGTCATCGAAAGCACCTGATGCGGGGATCGAAACACCGCCTCGGCCTTTCCAGTATCGAGGAAACCTCACAGTCCAGCTGCACCGGCTATTCTTTGGAAATCAGTCACGTGTCTTGGTTACCAATCACCATCCTCCCGAAACGTGGCCATAGAAATCCAACTCTCAAAGCCAGCCCGTAGGATCCCATCCTCGTCACGAGATGCAGCACGTAAACCACGAGAAACTCTTCTTCGTTGATTGGAAAACCTAAATGCTTCTCAGACTACACTCGCGGCGAAAGAACTCGCCTGGTGAAATACACGCAACACGGGTAAACAAATGCACAAGGTATCAGCGCGATGAGAACAGGCTAGGTGGATCGTTGATCCTCGTCGAATTTGCACTCGTAACATTTGCACGGTTGAGAATCCCGCGAGCTGTCGCACACGCAGACCTAGTAGCCAGTCACGAGGATTTGACACACGCGGAAGACGGAAGCACGATTCGTAGGTTAAGTCACGTGGTGGGTAGATCGGTCCGGATGCTGGGAACGCATCGATTGCTCGCGACGTGGTCGACGGAAACGGCGGCAGTACGGCTGTAAGAGGAGGCAAGAAGCCGTCGTAGGCGACGCCAGCACTTTTGGACCACGCAGACACGACGGCGAAGGCCAGACTGCACCACCCTGCCGCTCTCTCGGAATCGATACGTCAATCGTCCCTCCGGACGGGACGAGAAAAGCACCGGCACACGGGGCAAAGAGATGAAGGGAGGCACGGGGACAAGATGAGTACAGGCCGAGGGTAGAAGAAAGAAGAAGAGGGGGCTGAGCTCGTGATACACATTAAAGCTCGGCCATTCGCCGCTCCCGTTGCCACGGGGTCGCTTTCGACCGCGAGAACTCAGTCGAGGACGCCTCCAGCGGATCCATCATCCGGAAATCGGACTTCGTTGCGCCTTTTGTCCTCTTTTCCTATTTCTCCTTCTCGCGTTTGCGCTTTCCCTTCGGTTACGCCACTTGTCCGCGAGTTTTCACCCCATTTTTTAAGCCTCGCATCTCTGTTTAGAGTTTAGCTTGGAGTAAGTTGTTCTAACTTGGCATTGACAGTCGGTTGATTCTTGCTGATCGGGGCGCGAAAGAACGGAGTAACAGAGAAAGATTTATCAGTGTCACGAAGAAATTTAAGCGTTTTTATTCTTGGTGGAGCCCTAGACCAATAAGATTCCATTACCAACATCTCTATTAGATCCTTCGACTTTTGGACTTTGTTGGGCCTTTTGTCCACTTTTCCTATTTCTCCGTCTCGCGTTTGCGCTTTCCCTTCGGCTACGCCACTTGTCCGCGAGTTTTCACCCCATTTTTTAAGCCTCGCATCTCTGTTTAGAGTTTAGCTTGGAGTAAGTTGTTCTAACTTGGCATTGACAGTCGGTTGATTCTTGCTGATCGGGGCGTGAAAGAACGGAGTAACAGAGAAAGATTTATCAGCCTCCCGAAGAAATTTAAGCGTTTTTATTCTTGGTGGAGCCCAAGACCAATAAGATTCCATTACCAACATCTCTATTAGATCCTTCGATTTTCTTTTAATATCGGAAGGGTTAAAATTTTCGACATATCTGTGAGTGTTGGTTTTATATGCATGAATGCGAACGAGGTTGAATAAGTGAAACTTGTTTGCGAGTGCAGTCTAGTATGAATGAAATGCTTAAAAGAATGTGTCAGAATAAAACAGTTACGTGACAATCGTCAAAGAGCAAACATGGATATGTAATGATTAATGCGAGTGAGAAAGAGACACAAGAATTTTCTAGAAAGTGTCAATCACTTTATCGTTTAAAATAATTTATTGAGAGTTGTAAATATTTTTACCTAAATATACTAATGTGCCAACTGTTCAAAAAGTATGGAAGATATTGGTGTCCATTTCTATGCACAGTATCCAAATTCGTGACTCTCACCCTAGCTAGACTGGAACCTTTGCGAACAGAGCTTCAAGATCGTAACATCCCTCTCAGATCCTCCTATAGTTTATGTTGGAATGCTAAAGACATAAGTCGAGACATCTTAGATATAATGTAAAAACATGTTACATAAAATGTTTCTGATTATCACATACTAATGTATGATTGTGTACGTGTCGGTCGTCAGCCAAATTCCTTTGCTCAAACGAATCAGTCTCTAAGTAATCGTTGTACAGCACACACCGATCGAGTTACCAATTATTAAAGCGTTGCCTTTCTATAATTAGTGTTCCTTCCTTTTTAACTCCACTGTCATCCCAAATTCTATCAGTTCATAACTGACTAAGACAAATTCTCTCTCTGATTTGTGTCAATGTTCTGAACCCTACGATGACCTATACCTGTCATCTAAACCATAAGAAGATCCACAGACATTCTCAGAATCCTGTAATGACACATATTGACTCGACTAGCCCTGATACCCTGTCTATACTAATTGCACGAAGTATTTCGAAGCATATGTCGTCCAAAGTTGCTCACTGTCACTAATTTTCTTTGGATTCATGGCTAAACACAGCTCACGATCTTTGCGTTTGACATCAAGCTGGCTAATTGAAGTGGACGCGAAAAGAAAAAGACGTGAAGAGAAGAAAAGAAGGAGACCTCGGTCACACAGCAGCGTTCATTAAAACTTCAGCCTGCAAACTCGAGGACACAACAGGAGGCAAACGGTAGCAAGTTTCGACGACGAACACGCCGAGCTTAATCTACAATTGCTACGGTAATTAAAAGAAAGAACGTGGTTGTCACTACGCGTTTCTTTGCTTCCTGCAAATTGCTTCCACCAATCTCCCTTTCCACGCCTCTCTAAGGAATTTTTACCTGAATTTAAATTCCTTCTAAACGATAACATCTCGAAATTTGCATCTCGGATGTTTGTCCTCTGTTTACACTACTTTGTAAATTACTCATTGTCACGTGGATGTATCATTATAAACGTTTCTTTATCTTGTGCACATTACTCCTAATGATCCTGTCGCAGACTTCCAACAGGAATTTTTAACCAAATTTAAATTGCCTCCAAATGAAGATACCCTGAGGTTTATATTTTAGCAGGTTGTGTCTGATGAATGCTTTAGTTTGTATATTGATCACTATATTGATCTATCCTGACTTATGATGTAGAGTATAAACGTTCCTTCGCCTTCTGCAAATTTCTTCTATGAATTTTGATTCCAAATTTAAATTGACCAATTTTGTTAAATATTTTTTGAAATATGCTTTAAAATGGGATTAAATAGAGTTTAAAAGTGGCAGTGTTCGTGAAGAGGCCGAAGCAAATACTATTTAAAGGGAAATTTAATAGCAAGGTCGTGAAATAATATTTCCCTTCAAAACGAATGGAAATTTCAATTGAAACAATTTGCAGGTGAAAAATAAACGGTGAAAATCATCTTCGGGAATTTCCTTTTAACACTAAACCTACCATAACTGGCCAAATGACTGATAAACGTAGAAATAAAATAAGAACAAAATTTTTAAAAATCGAACACGAGGAGATATTGAAAAATTTATTATATCTATATTAATCCATGTTAACATTAAACCTACCATAACCTAAATGACCAATTCCAAAATTTTTATTACAAATTCCGGATTCAACGTTATCGATCTGATTATATGTCTTCGCTATTTTTCTCCTAATATGCATAAAATTAATTTTTCAAAATTTTCTCTTCCACATTTCTTTTTGAGGATCTTTTATTATTTCATGTATGAGCCGTTTGATTAGTCAAGTTAGGTTTAGTATTAGAAGAAAATCGCAAAGACCATTGGCCAAAGTGATAACGTGGAATGCGAAATTTTTAATTAAAAAACTATCAATGATTTGAGCAATCGTGATTAATTTAGTATTAAAAAATAAATCGCAAAGACAATTGACCAAAATAATAACGTTAAATACCAAATTTTTAATTATGAACCTATCAGTGATTTGACCAATCGTGCTACGTTTAGTATTAAAAAAGGAATCGCAAAGACAATTAACCAAAATGACAATTTTTATAAAAATTTGAAAACCATCATTTGAACTCTCATAGATTTACTGCCAATACTATAACTATCGATCTTTAATAGCTGCCTAAACCTAGCGGCCATGGATAATAGTAATTTTAATAGCACGATGAAGATTAGTAAGAATATTATAATAATTACAGTTCTATCTACATCTACAATATCAAGAATATTATTATTATTATTGTAATATCAAGAATATTACAATAATTACAGTTATACCTACAGTTCTATCTGAATATGATATTTTTTGTAAAAACAAAAATTTCAGGGCCAGAATTTTTGATTTGACCAGGCTCGATAGTTCTAGCTTCAAATATCGTAGTATTTGCTCTTGAAGAGCACTATCCCTGATAACGCGTATTTAATAGCACCTGAAAGTCACCGACATCAGTGAATACCTAAGAGGGTCTAATCTCCCAGGTACCTGTTCCTTCATCGTTGAAAAAGGATTTCGAGTACGTGTGCTATCACGACACAGGCAATTTGCAGACAAAGAGCGAAACAAAAAGGAGTTACCCCACGGTAGCATCGATTCCAATCTCGTCGCGTCTTCGCTGGCGCAAAACACGTCCACGTATTTACGAACACGAGCAGCAGCGCGTCGAAGACGATCCCGTATAAATATCCCATTTTTAATAGAAAAAGGGGGTTAGTCGAAGCAGGAAATCGATTACGCGTGTACCGAATGGTGTCGTGTGTGGTGACTTCGTTCGATTCACCTGCATTTGGCGAAACAAACGCGCTTAAACGAACGAAGAGACGTCGTCCTCGATTCCCGTTACAGCAAAACGCAGCCACTTTCTTCCTCGGGAACGCCGCTCTATCTTGCAGCCCGCTGAAGTGAAGGAAAATCGATGCTGTGGATTGTAAAAAATACCCCGAAGAACGAAGTTTGTCGCAGCATTCAGGTGTCACTATCAGGGACTTACTTTGCACCTTCCCACTTTCGAAAATGTAAAAATATGAGATAGATGAGCGAATTAGCTATCTGACAGGGAGGAATAAATTTTTTTTTATGGTAACCATACGTTATCGGGCGACCATTAAATTGAAAGGAAATCGATAATGACAGAGTTTAGAAAATGGGGTGAAAATTTGAATTCTATTGTAGCACTAGAATTAGGATTCTGTGGAATATTTATTCTCAAAAAAGGAAAAACTATAGTTCATTAAAGGAATAATTTTTCCTTCTTGGATAACGATTTTTTGCCTTGTAAATTTTCCTTCTTTCTTATGGTGACCATTCGTTATCGTGCGACCATTAAATTGAAAGGAAATCGATAATGACAGAGTTTAGAAAATGGGGTGAAAATTTGAATTCTATTGTAGCACTAGAATTAGGATTCTGTGGAATTTTTATTTTCAAAAAAGGAAAAACTATCGTACATTAAAGGAATAATTTTTCCTTCTTGGATAACGATTCTTTGCCTTGTAAATTTTCCTTCTTTCTTATGGTGACCATTCGTAATCGTGCAACCATTAAATTGAAAGGAAATCGATAATGATAGAGTTTAGAAAATGGGGTGAAAATTCGAATTCTATTGTAGCACTAGAATTAGGATTCTCTGGAATTTTAATTTTCAAAAAGAGAAAAATTATAGCATATTAAAGCAATAATTCTTCCTTCTTCGATAAGGATTCTTTATCTTGCAACCACTAAAATGAAAGAGAATCGATGATAATGGAGTTCAGGAAATAAAATGAGAAACCAAATTTTATTATAACACTGAAAGATTAAAAGAACACCAAAAATAATTTTCTCTGAATTTTTCTATCTTCAAAAAAATAAAAACGAACGTTCAAGTTAATTATTTAATCTCCATTCTAAGCTCTACCAACCTTAATTCTAACCCCAACATAAAATAAGAATTTATACCATAATTCATCTATCGAAAAATAAAAAGAGAAATGACAAAGTCAAACAGCTTTCAAAATAATTCCAGAACGAAGAACCGAACTGAGCTATCCGAAGATAACCAAAAAATGAGACGAGTATGTGTAACAAAGAATAATAAACAAGTACAGGAGACTGCGAGTTTTCCAATCAGGTAAAACGATCTGCCAAACAAATTTAGCCCAGGTATGACACAAATTATTCCACCTAATGGCAGAGCCGATCAGCGCGAAGTTGGTCGAAAAGAAACGACGCTGGTACAACGGGATAGGTAAAAGTTCAGGACAGGGATTAAAATTTACAAGTTAGGGAAGAGTGGCAAAAAGTTTGGACCACGCAACGACGAAGAGTCGTAACAAAACTCGAACAGCTTCCGTTTAAACACACAAGCACAGGGGACTGAATGGAACAGCTAATGGAAGAGGCTGGTTGAGGAAGCTGCTCGATCCTCCACGCACCTTCAGGAGCTACGTTACATACACACTCATTCATAAGTCATCCGACATTTAGTGTACTTAAACGAAATTACACTTACACGTTGAATTTTGAAGATACACATCCGAGTTGGTTAAAATAAAATATCGAAATTCTTGATATAAAATAATTTCATTTCAGAAGGAAGAAATTTTATCGTGTAATTAACCTGGCCATTTTGATCTGTAAGATAATGACAACTCGAATCAGGCACATTGCTTCAAATCGAGAAAAATAATTGCACCCAGTGAAGCAAAAACCCGAAGCTATTTTTTGGTTAATTTAATAATATCACTATTATTATAGTAATCAGAGGATCACGATAAAATTTCTATTATTCTAGATAATGATGAATTATCAAAAAATATAGTAAAGAAAGTAAAAATAGAGTAAATAATTAATATTCTCTATTAAAAATATTTATTTATTTATGTGCTATATTTTTCAAAAAATGATTAAAATAAAACGAATACCTAATTTTAAAAATTAGTACCTTCGATCACTGGTGACCCTCATGTTAGTCAACCCATGTTAATTATCTGTATTGTAATTACAATTGATGTAATTAAATTAACAATGAAGATAGGTCAAATTAACAAATATTGGAATAAATGGAATAGAATTTTAAAATTTCTTGCAAAATATAGAAAATATTTCTTGCGGAAAATCGGAAAAGCAGGAGAGAAGAAACAAATGCAGTGTAAAAGTTGGAGAAGAAAAAAGAGATCATCGATAAATCCTACATGTGGTGTACAATAGGAAGGGAGCAAGGAAGTGTTCACGCGAAAAGAGATATTCTGTATGTAGGTTGGGCACAGGGAGACGTTCTTTATTACGATATTTTCCAACGTGTCGCGATCGAACTAAAAAAGACTATTTTCCGAAAGTAGATACGAATTGCTGATGGTATCTGAGACAGCGTTGGCAATTGATTAGAAAGCCGCTGCTACTTTACCCAAGAGTATTCTTCCTATATCGTGCGTTCGGATCTTCGAATATTTCGATCGGTAAAATATGTTACCCTTCGAAGAAAAATTTCCGGAAATTCCGAAATAGAGGAGAGAGTCGGAAGTGGGTCGACTACATTATCACCTTGCAAAAAAGAATCGCTTTATCATCCTAGAGTTCAACTCGTCCCCCAAAAAATTATGGAAAAAAGCTGCAGATTGTGCGAAAAATATACTTTAGTTTATCAAAGTCAGTCCCATTAAGAACGGCAATTATCCATGAAAATTTCCAACGTGGATATATTATCTCCATAACTTACTTCGCCTAAAATATATTTCGTTTTAAAAAAATTTAAATTCTTGATATTTCGTATTTAAAAAATTCAAACACCTAATATTTAAAAAATTAAAACACCTTCACATAAAATACAATATTTTATTTGAAAGAATTTAACTCTACGCTCGACGACTTTTTTAGCTAAAGAAGGGTACAAGATGAAAAATTTTCTGCTATAAAACTGAAGATATTTTTTAAGCACAAAATAAGAAATCGTATAATAATTAACGAATTAAAGAATTATTTAATTTTGATACCTCCTACGCTGTTACATTATTTTAAATTTGATATATTAATTAATATCGAGCTTCGAAATTTTATCGAATAGCAAATCTCGAGTGCAAAGGATTAAAACACCTAATATCCCATATTTACAAATTTTCTAATGAAGTATTTATAATTAAATTTATAATAATGAATATTTCCCCATAAATTGACAAGTGCTGAATAATTTATGGACACGAATCTACTCACTGTTCTTCAAACCTTTTCCCCCAAAAATGAATAAAAGGCAAGAGAAATCGTCTTTGACCACCTCATATTACCCTAATTTCTAAAAATAATTACCCATGAGAAATTGCTACATAGGAACACCGTTATATCTCGTACAAAGTATAATGTGATATGCTGTAAGTAAAAATTCGCGAATAAAATTTTTGTCACGCGATAAACGCAGGTTAATAAATATCTGGTTAAAAATTGGCAATTGCTGACTGGCTCATGGACACGAGTGCACGTACCTTTCAGACGAACGAACACGCACCGCTGTCATCGACGTTCTCGATGACTACTCCAAAGACACTCGACGCATAAAGCCGCGCGTGCATGTGCACGCATACCTGTGGCTCCTTATTGAACCGAGCATCGATTAAGCCGGACCTGTGCGGAAGCACCAACTATTTCCGATAATTCTGATCGCACGGAAACGAACGTTCCTCTCGTTCGGGCTTTTCCGGCGAACCACGCCATTAATTAGAAGGGATAATTGCGGCGACCAAACTCAAGAATAAAACGCGAGACACCCCCTTTTTGGGGATGGCTGCAGGAAAGATTCAGAGTTCTAGAATTATTTTTGTAGATAAGAGAAGAGGAACACGTGTAATATACAGGGTGTCCCCGAAAGACATGGGCACCAGGTGGTTTCTTGTAAAAAAACATGAAAAAGTATAATGAAACTGTTTTTTATTTGGTGATTAATCAGGAATCGAATTTAGAAATTTGCTTTGTACAAATGCATTTACAATTAAGATACGATTTATCGATCCACGTATATCGCCTATCGAGTTTATGAACAATGTTCATAATGTACAGTAATGTAAGAAGAACAGAATATATTTTATTTCGCTATGCTCGTTGTATGCAAAATTCTGCTGGTCTGATTACAGAGAGGATAAACACCAATTTCCGAATTCAATTTTCCTGAAAATTAAACGCTGTACGAGGAAAAGCTATTCTATATTCTTTCCAATTTTATTTTATGCGAAGGATATTATTTGAAGGACATCGTGTATGATACGATATGGTTTAAAAATTTATATGAATAATAAAATAGGGGTGTGGAAGGATGAAATAGAGAAAAATTGACATTATAGGCATCGATAAATAAATATTGAAATGAATAGCAAAAATATCATCGAAAATCTTGGTATTTCACTAAACGAAAATAAAAAGCCGAGACTAATTATAAAAAATACATATACATAAAAAAGATATGGATTTCACTGAAAATTTGTCTAATTTCCTAAAAAGGAATCCATAATCTAAAACGACGAATGAAATAAATTACATTAAAAATTTTAATTCTCCTGGAAACTAAACCTACACCAGTAAACAGAAAAGTCAACATTTATTTTAATTATCAGGACATTAAGTTCCAATTTTAGGGAAATATTTTTAGACTCGTGATCTATGGACTTATGTATCGTCTTTTCAGACATGTTCTGAATTTTGATTCATCCTGATATACCTGTTTGCATAGGAAGACCGTGATAATGGTACCTCGTTAAAGTCTACGTTCAAATTAATGAAGACAAAGTTACACAACAAAGCGAGGGGAAACAAGTGTCTAAGAATTCCGAAGTTCGTAAACAAGGTGCAAAGAAATGTTTAGAAAAGTGAAATGCAGCGGCACGCAGAGGTCAGACGCACATTTTTCACGCGAGAAAGTAAGACGTATGGAAAAGCTTGGAATATTCCTACGTAGCTCCCACGCGAAGAAATAAGATGTATGTATAGAATACGTATAGAAATACGCAGAGAAATGATACGGTTTGCAGCAAGAGAAATATGAAGTACGGAAAAGTGCAGAAAACTGCTTGACAGTGGAAAAATACCTAAGAAACTGAAATACTCTGAACGGTTATTTCAGACATCTCGGTACATTTCGCAGGACGTAACGTTTGCCTTGCACAGATTTCTCGAAGAAGATGACGAAAACAAATTTTCATTCACTGACGTTTCCATCAAAACAATTTTTTGAAAATTTACGAATCGAGATATTCCTTGTGATGTATAAATAGAATATTATTATTTAAGAATACATATGTACATAATAAAAATTGTCATACTGTGCAATATGTTTTGAAAACTCCTATACAATCACGTCAGTTTCATAAATTTTCCTTCTGTAACCACAATCTATCTCGATTACACAAACTTCATATTGTCGAATTAAATGTATATTAAATCTTATATATTTGCTAATAAAAATTAAAAAACAAAGTATTTATTTGCGAATTTTTATATATTCTTTGAGACACCTTATAAATTAATAAATAATTATTTTATTTTTAATTTTAATATATGGTATAATATAATATATTTGCAAATTTTTATATATTCTTTGTCTTCTATATATATATTAAAATACATTAAATATATTATATTATACCGTATATTAAAATTAAAAATAGAATAAAGATATGACACCTTATAAATTAATAAATAATTATCCTATTTTTAATTTTAATCTGTCTACATATCTCAGAGGATAAGGAATATACAAAAATTCGCAAATTGTCACTTTGTTTATTATTTGTAGCCAGTAAATTATACTATTTACGGATGGTTCGATAACCCTGAAATAAATTCAGATGACTGGTATCACCTGACTATGGCTTAACACGCAAATTATAATACTCGCTATTTGCGAAGCTCGCGAACTTCCGCAACCTTACAAAATATTTACTACCCCTTGCTTCCCGACTATCTCTGTAATCAACGTCTTAAAATATACGTGTGCCGACACCTTCACGGCTTTCCTAATCCGACAGTTCATATCGCGCTTTCACGCTTAGCACCTTAAGACTTTAAGATCCTCAAGCTCCTTTCTTCCACTCCAACATTCAATACCCTCTTCTAATCTTCCTCGATCAGGTCGAGACATCTCCACACCAGCTCGACGACCTCAAATCCAACTAATCGCCAAGTAAACGAACGTAAAACAAGTAACGATCTTCGAATACGAATCTGGAAGATCATCCATGGATAATCCATACTCGAAGATCCCACTAAAAGAAGATCCCAAGACTTAACTCCTATCAGTTTCCAATTACCACCACAATTCAGTAGTAAGTACACTAATCTCATGGCTATTTCAACGTTCTAATTGACTCATTAGCTGACCACAGTGATTGACTTCGCTAATCGGGCCCAAGATTGAACATTCTTGGTCGAGTTCCAAATTGGTATATTTATTTATGAGCAGAGGACTCAGAGGACTCATAGAGACTGGTGTCACCTGGACACCACATGCGTGAGTCCCTAGCAAGGAGCCATGAAACACCCCTAGGTTACTGTCACAGTGGTCCCAATTTGTTTAAACAAATCCTATCACTGAAAAACCTCGAAACCAGTGTATAAAACCATAGGAGTCCTTCTCTAGGCTTGATGTTGCTCAGTATTGCATCCCCTAGGTCGAGCAGCATCAGAAGGGACGAAGGGAAAAGGAAAGGATGAGAGTTTCGTGCTGGGGCCTGCTAGTGGACTTGTAGGGGGTCATCCCTCACAGTTGAAGTCAGCTGGTCGCAGTTATCCTCGATGTGGTAGTGGTGCACGAAGGGACACGAAAGAAAAAGGAAGTGATACGTTTCGTCTTGGGCCTGTTAAAGGACTCATCAATAAGACTACCTAGCAGGCCCTATCTTAGACGAGGATACTTAGGTAGCAAAGGAACTTCTACTTATGGGAGGTTAAAGATTCACCGAGGACTTGCGAGAAAGTCATCGAACCTTCTTGAAATTGGAATCCATCTAATGGCGGGGGTGAGAATGATGATCGCTACAGACTCATCGGTAAGGCTACCTAGTAGACCCTATCTTAGGCAAGGATACTATTGATAAGCCTGGAAATTCTATGTATAGGAAGCAAAGGGTACACCGAGAACTTGGGAAAATCTTCAAATCTCTTTGAATTTCGAATCTATCTAGTGTCAAGGGTGAGAATGATGCCGTTACACCTCTAATAGACGTATCAATAGGAAAACACGCACCCATCACTCACACTTTGCATCAGTCGATCGCGACACACCCAAACTTGTGAAAACTCTGACACACGTCGACCAAGCAAATTCACGTACAATTCCCGTGACAAGTAGACTAAACTGAACCGAAGATTAACTATCGTTGCAATCGTTATACGCCAATTCGCGATCATTTTGCAACCCTAACCAGGTCTAGATCGCTTAAGCTCGATTAGACTCTGTCTCATCAGCGTAACAGACCTTAAAACTCGAAATGCATTGTTTGGGATGCAATATATCCATCTTCTGAATTCTATTCTAAATTCCACGACCAAGTCATACGATTGCTGGTTAGCATTTTATATTTAAATTAATTGCCCAGTCCTCGTTTCTCGGAGTTAATCGATCTGGCAAGCAAGGGGGGTCTAATTATCGGACGATTAGCGTCATCGGTGGACTAATAGCTCGATTAAAATTGCAAAGGCTGGAGACCTTGGCACGCGACAAGTAGACTGCGAAGACACACGATCGGATAATGGCGGAGCGAGCTAGAACAAATTCCACTTCGGAAATTACCACGTCGCGTAAGGCGGTCCCGATATCTCTGATAACTATCGGGTCCCTGGAGACGACGATGGCATCGTCTATCGTGGAAGAACCGCGGGTACAATGCGGAGGAAAGAGCCGACACGACCTAACCCTCTTCGATTCGGTACAGAGCTCGAAGGATATAACGAGAATGGGTCGAAGGCTCCTATTGAGATTCGTGGAAAAGGTACTTTGCCTCGTTCCAGGGGAATCCTTTCAATGGCGGCATCGTTTGCCAACCTCGAGGACGCGCCTCGACCACGAAACAGGGGTGAAGGTGCTCGCGGGGTGGCTCCGGGATTGTTCCAGAGTGTCTAAGAATTTTTATTTCACCCAATACGGTAGATTTTTTCTATTATTCGTGCTCGCTGGTTTTCCTGCTGTGTTTGGTTCCGTGGTCCTGAGGAATTAAGGGTTGCTACTGCTTCGTTTGGATCCAACAAATTTTTCAACCCTATCTTGAGATTTACTAGAAATTCTTTATTCTTTATAGGAAATTTAAGTATATTTATATGACTCGTTAACGATGAGATAATTAACGAAGAAATATTTTTGTGTGGATACAGCGAGATAATATAATAAAGAAGGTATCGAATAATTGAAGAGTTCATATATAGTACACTTGGAAACTTTTTTGACCTTTTAAGTAATAATTTACTGTGATAATTAGAAGGAAGTAGATTCATTTTAATTAATATAATATTATATGAATAATATTAATGATATAAAATTTTATATCACATGAATTATTTTTATTTTTAATTATTAATAATAGTGGGGAATAGGATAAGAAGAATGTAGTTCGTTAAAATTAAACGAAATTGGACTTCTAGAGACTAGCCTGGTTGAGATCTCACCTTGTCCGAATTTCCTTTCGATGTCATTGTGAAACGAAGTCACGAACGATATTAATTCCCAGTGACATAAAACGGATAACTATAACTATGAAGGAAAACTTGTAACAAGCTCTCCTACAACAACAAAGAAAACATTTTTCGATCCCTTCGTGTGCTGAAATAAATACAGTACTGTCGACAAAACGCACTTCAGCAAGTTCCAATTTTCTATCAAACTCTACTCCAACAACCCACTTCTCTGCAGGAAGAATATGTGGCCACTGGTGCAAATACCTGCGCTCCAAAAAACAACAAACGACCACTCACGGTCAGATCACTCCACCACTCGGATACCTAAATACAGCCACTATCCTATTACAAGCTCGCCAAATCAAAGAAACCCAATCCTCCAACATTTCGTTCCCTGCAAAAAAAAATATGAAAAGGAAAAAAAATCGTCCACGTTCCAACTATTTACTCACCAGGATTTGCCTCTTTGCCAGCCCTTCAGCATAAATTTCAAACGCTTATCGCGCCATCGGACCGCCACCCTCTTCCAAACACCCCTATCGGCAGATATGGGTCACGGGTGCAGAAAGAGACGTCGACGAAAGGCCGGATCCGCATGAAATAACGGAAAACGCGACGATATTGTCCGCTTCAGAACGTCCGTTTGCAATTTAAAATTCCAAATATTCTGATCTCTAACTTATATCTTCCCTGTAAATAATTTTCCTGCAAATTCATCATATTTACAAACAAATTTTATCGATCCTGGTCCTGCAGATGCTTTTAACTTAGAATTCCCTAAAAATATATTTGTTACAATTCCTGGATCGAAATTGCAGAAAGTTTATTATAATTCGCGCCTAACCATATACAATTATACAGTGAACAATATATTAAGTTCCTTATCAGTGAAATGTACACTTATGGAAGTACAAACAAAGAACGTAGGTGTCCGTAAGGGTTGCAACAACTAATTATTTATCTATACTACTTCGGGTTTGGAACTGAACTATTCCAGAAAACAGAATGCCTTTTATGCGAGTGTGGGAATGATATGTGTGAATGGGAATGAGATAGAATAAGTGAAAATCATTTGCGATGATATAAGTATAATATGTGCAAGTGCAGTCTAGTATGAATGATGTTTGAAAAATGTTTAGAAAAATGCGCCAGTATAAAACTGTTATGTGAGAAATGTCGCATAAACATTGTGTAAATATGTGTTAATAAGAGTGAGAGAAAGAGAGAGAGAAGAATTTCCTAAACAGCGTGAATCTTTTTATTTAACCCTTTGCACTCGAGAGGTGAGCTTCAGTCACCATTTCATAAAAATTGGAAGATCGATATTAATTAATATATCAAATTTTGTGCGAAGTATCGAAGTCAATTCTACAATTCTATTATTACACAATTCCTTATTTACTGCTCAAAAAATCTTTACTAGCCAAAAAATCGTCGAGTGCAAAGGATTAAAATAGTTTATTGCGAATTTGTTGTCAATATTCAAATATTATTATCTAAATAAATTAATCTGTTAACTGTTAAAAAACGTAGAAAATATTGATTTCCATTTCTATCCACTTTTTAAACCCAAACCTGGTAGAAGATCCATTAACACCAGTATCATAACTAAGATCCTTGAGGCCCAAAAATGGCTACTGGCCTGCAACGTCCACGCCTAACATTATCCTTGCACTGCTATGGTTTATTCCAAGAAAATTCATTAACGTCAATTTTTGGAATTTGATCGAATGTCGAGCGAGGAGTCATCTCTTAATTAATTTTTCAAACAGGAGACTGGGGATTGCCTTTTGATCGCAAAGGCGGCCATGTCGTTCGACGCTCGTTTCGCCATTTTGTATCGAACGCAGGCGTTCGCGACCCCGGTGTCGACCGACGTGACGACTGCTGGTGATAAAGTTTCCGCTACTATGGAAACATCGCTTAACACGACTACAAGGGCCAACGAGATGGAAGTGGTCCCGACGACTCAACTGTCCGGGTATTTCTTCCGCTTCGGCCGCGGATCTCCGGCTGATTTACACGCATAATTCAACCCTCTGCTCCTGGGGTAGGGACAAATGGCGGAGGGAAGAGCGACGGAGGGTTGGCGGTGATCGGATCGACAATGTTACACACGGAGATCGTTCGCGACCGAGATACGATTGCAAAAGTTTTGCAGCAAGTTCGTAACGATGTTTGACTTGTACGGAGGAATGGAGACCTGTCTGTTAATGGTTCTGCGTGGTGTGAGTGCTGTGGAGAAGATGGCTCTGGTTTTTGGAAGTGGGTATTCTGTTTCGTCGAATCAGGCGAATTTTGGCTCGGATGTGGTAATTGGGGTTGGTTAGGTGGGATTGGTCAGAGTGAAGTTGACACATCGATGATCGGGTGATTTTAGAAGTATCTTGGTCTTGAAGCCTGGACGTTATTTGGAGTAATAAACAGGTAGGGTATTCGAAGATACAAATTTTGATTTTTCTTTGAACAATGATGTTTAAAAAATGGTATAACGAACTCCTTGTATTTAATAGGGTAATTGCACGAGATTTTCTGAGAGGAGAGAAGGATTTCTAACACTAAAAGGTTATTTTTTGATATAACTCTAATATAATTATGCGACTTTCTACCCTTCCAAAATAACTATCTTCATGGAAAAGATATTCATAAATTCTTAAGCAAGTTAATGAGAATTGTTGAATAAAGAGTAATTATATTTTTTTCCTGCTTCTTTGACATTAATAGTAGCGAATCATCCCTCGATTAGGCCAAGGCTGGGTACTTACAAAGCAATCATCCTAATAGGGTTAGGCATAGAAATTTTTTCAGCGAAACTGAAATTATTTACGATGATAATTTGCAATCGCGTATTCCAGTAAACAATTCGTAGCTCAATTAGACACAGACCAATGGGAAAAGTGGATAAATTTTGATTCACAACACTGGTTCGTTTCGAGTCGATTGGTCACGACACGGATCCAGGCTTAGGAAGGCATAAAACCAAATCACGTTCTGTCAATAAAGTAAAAAATGTTGCCGGTCAGCTAGGAGGAATGTTTCCCAGCTTTCCTTTGAAATTCTGTGTAAACCCGATGAATTCGTGTTTCACGCTTCTCGCCTGACGGTGGAATAAAAACCGGATGACGAACGAGTCGTGGAAAATCTTTTGTAAGGGAATCGTTTGTAACCGGAAGCCGAACTTGCAGGGTTCCCCTTACAATTAAAGTAACGACTCGTGGGAACTTTGGAACTGAATTCCATTGTAACGAAAATACGTTCCGATTGTCTTAGACGCGTCTGTTCCATTGATTTTCACCCCTCCTCGGTGGAAAAAATGGGGTAAAAAATACACTGTTTAGTTAAACAGCAAGATTTAAAAGATATTAAAATACTCAATTTTTAATTTTGTTTAAATTTTCTATTTATTATTATATATAAGATAGATCAATTGTTCGAATGGTATGTTAATTACAGGATGAGTAATTTAAAGTTTTTGGACGAAGATGAATAACCTAGGAAAGTAGAATGTAAATAACAAACACTTTCGATTATTGAAAACAATTTTCGATATTTGTAAGCTTTTTTTAATTTCGATTGGAGATGGAATATTTCGAGGAAATTAATTTTTTCGATAAGCCAGATGTATCTACCGTTTTATTATATTCTGTTATATATCGAAACGAGAATTACGGTGCAACAATAATTTAGGAAATAATAAAAATGTGAAATTTAATGAAACTATTTTCTTGCTAGAATACGTCGTAAATCAGAGGATCGTTATCGAACGAAACGCGAGAATCGATGCGCGTGTTTGAAAGCTGACTCATTCGGTCAACGAGTAAAGTGCAGTGTAAGTAGAATAGGAGCATTACTCGTCAGCCACGAACAGACGATTACTCCGTACTTGACCGCCTAATTGCATCTTCACTATTCTTTAATGGGCCCGTTTGTCCATTAATTTCTCGAAATTATTGGAACGCAAAACCGTGTAAATTATATATTATAAATAACTACTATGACACAATGGGTTTGCAAATTGAAGTTTTATTTATAATAATAGCGACTAATTTATTACCTGCCACGGTATTTAATTCTCTGTCCGCCATTTAATTGAAATATTTATTAATCGCGATAAAAGCCATTATTTTTTTATGCGACATATTTTTAATATTTTATAAAACATCTACATCGATAACACGGTCTAAAAAACTATAACTTTTTCTCTAATCTGTAATATTTAATTAGGTGATTTAGAAAAAGTTAAGAAAATATCGACTATTATAGAGGAAAAGTAATTTTTAACGAAATCGACAAACTTCGGAAATTTTCGACCGATTTCGGAAATTGGTGGGGGGTCATATATGGGTCATATATAAAGGGCACCGCGCGACTGATTGCTCCTTTGGCCGGGTGGACCTCGGACGGGACACTTCGGGGTCTGGACCAGGCACTTCCGGACCATCACCAGGGGGCGTTGGCGACCTTCCCCAGGGTCAGAGGTGGGGAGTCCTGGCTTTAGTAAGTCATTTTTAATAGAGTTTTTTTTTATGGTTTTATTTTCTCGTTTTATTTTATTTCGTCGTTGGTTTTTTATGCCTCATCGTTCCCCTTACTAATCAGTTTTCTTCCAGGACTAATCTACATATTTCCTTTACAGGTTTATTATCTGAATTCGTTGGTTTGAACTCGAGTTCATTTGTCGTTTTGATTTTTTGCTGGTAACTTCTAAGACTTCGAAGAGGGGGTCGGAGGAGTGGTTGGAGGTGGTATTAGGATGGGGTGGTGGTGAGGTGGAGGTGGATGGTCATTGTCCACTCCACCTATACATCACCCCCCATCCTTGTTTTCTTTCATAATCTTCTTCCTTTTATTTCTGGATTCTTTCATCGTTGGTTTGTCATCTCCAATTCGGTTTCATTTCATCGATGGGTTGTTTCTGTCTCATCGATGGATTGATCCTTCCATTTGGTTAACCTTTACGGTTTCTATTCGTCTCACTTCTATTTTCTTTCCTCCTTCCTATTTTTTTTTCTGGTTTATATTTATACTAATATATTCTGTTTTCAGTTTTTTAGGTTTCTTCTCCAGATTTAATCTGGAGGGCATCGTGGGATGCGAGCGCTTAGATTTAAGTATTTATAAATACTTAAGATAGATTCCTAGGTTAAGACCCATATGTGCGCGTTATCTGTACAAAGGTAAGCTACCTAACTTGGAGCGAATATATCTATTCTGTATTCCTTCTCGTTTACCAAATAGAACAAAATTGTTCTCGCGAAAATCGCGATCGTTCTTAAGTACCGACTAGCCTACGCGACGTACTCTCGTGTACTTGGCAATTCCATGTTCCGTAAGTCATCCTCACGGCTCGTCTCCGCCACTCATTCCAGCCACTGTCAATCTCGTCATGCATCGTTTCCGGGGTAGTCGGCGGGCTGATGTTTCGCCTGGTATCAATACGAGGGTCTGTCGGCCCTGGTCGTCCTGGGTGCCAATCTGTGCACACGACTGGGGTATGGGCCTTGCAGTCGGACATTGCATATCGTACCTACGGTCAGACCCCATGGGATGATTCCTTAATTGGTTTCTCCCCCATGTGGCAGGGGAACGGCGTGACCGGCTGCAAGGCCTCGCTAGGGACCCTCGGGTTGATTCTGGGTGTTTCGTCGGTTCGTTCGGCTGCTTTGGAAGACGAGTAAGCCATGGCGAGGTCGATAGTGGCTAGAATTGAGCTAGGCCCGATCGGGAGGGTGCTGGACATGAAGTTGTCTTGTACACGAGAGTACTTCGCGTATGCTGGTCGGTCTTTCGAATAATCGCGAACTCGTTCGGGCGCGCCGCGATTTTTAACTTGCTCGCGTTCATTCCCTATTTCTATGGGAACTTAGTAACATCAGAGTCTGTTGAAATAAAATATCTTAGCGTTGCGACAGTACAGTTTTAGTATACCGACCCGAAATCCTTTTTGTAAGACACGAAGTGTAATAAAGTGTCTGTAGATTCATTTTAACTTCTTTCGCTCCAAGTTAGATTAGGGTATCTTTGCTACAAATAACGCCAGCAGGCTGTGCCACTAGGGCGCATGTCGGGTCTCGATGCGTAGCCACCTCCGCGTGGTGAGACCTGGTAATTGGTATCGTTTTCGAAAGAATAATTTTTGGGAAACGATACCAAGCAAAGAGCTACGCACCAATGTTGAAAAATTAATTATAAGCTAGTTATAAGTTAGTTATAAATTCAAGATATTTCCTATCTACTGTAAATTTTCAAAGCTCCTTCCGAACTTCGTCAATTTTCCGAAATTTTATATTATAATAATTGTGACAGAAGCCATTATTTTTTGATGTTTCACGATATATCAAACACCCTATTTTAACTAAAAAAAGAATCCACAGACCACAAATTTTCACCTGAAATTACAAAAGTATTTAAATAATTATTTTCCAGGAAATTTCAAGAAAACGTCGTATGCAGAGATAGAATTCTTTTCTAAAACAGTACTCCGACAAATTGAATCCCTCAAAAAACCATCAAATTCTTCCAAAAGCGGAAACAACCCGATGGCTGCTCGTGACTCGAAGGTTCAATCGGGACGTGGCAGATTTTAATACCAGGTGAATGCCTTCCTATTCAGAATAACGACCTCTGTAACGTATACCGACACGAGAACCAGATTCGGACGCACCTCGAGAGTAATGGATTTCAGGATTTACAAGCCAGCTTTCTCCAAAATTACTGACGTGTACAACGATCCTGCACTGTATATTCGCGAGCCTTGTCGAGGGTTTTGCAGGGTGCATGGAAAATTCAGGGAACTGTGCAATAATTCCTATTGATTCTGACATACCAGTCCACTTCTGGCTGCAATTTGCAAGGAATATCAAGAAAGCATCACTGGTAACCTTCTTCGTTTATGAAATTTACAACTTGAACATACACTAATATCCTAGGTACACTAATTAGCGATGCCAAATTGTCATTTGAATCATTTCCGAATTTTCATTATACACAGGATATTTCGTTGGGATGAAATTCCATAGGATATAAAATATTATAAAAATAATTGGAACAATAGGAAATACTAGAATAAATAAATAAATAACAATAGATCGAAATGGTAGGATATTGAAATAAAAAATGACATAAAAGAATATTCTATGGAATAAAAAATAATAAAAGAATTAGATAACGAAGAATAAATTATATAAAAATATTTTATAAGGTAAAAATTTTGTTATACACAGCCAAATTTCAGCTTTTGAAATATAATTCTCTTGTCAAATAATTCGGTAAGATGACCTAACAACTTTAATAACCAACGAAGCATACTGCAGTTGGATATTTATTATCAAAAGCACTTAGTCCCAAAAATATAGCAAAATTGCGCTCTAACTGAAAACCTTCAGCAGCCATAGCAATTACAAGAAAAGGGCTCTTCGAAGTTATTATAAAGTATTCGACTTCTTCGAGAATTAAATAGAAATTTCACAAAGAAGTCGATGAAAGTTTCGTGCTGCCACGTTCCTATACGAATCTCGTGAATTTTTTAATAAATGCATAGCAAAGTACCAAATAAACGAATAAAGACAGTGAGAAGGAGTGAGAAAATAAAAAGTGGATATCGTGAGAAAAGCTGTGTATATTTACCCAAGCAAACACCTTTGTTTACTATTTCAACAAGATTCTTCTCGAATAACTTCTAATATTTATAAAATAATTTGATTAAAATTCGAGAGGGAAATGGCACAACGAAGACACCATAAATTTCATACAGGAAGTGAAACGTTTGACAGTTTTAATCGTACCCTATAATACAGGAAACTCACAGCAATTCAATGAAAATACATAGGAAACGTACTATGGGTGGCTACAATATATCTATTACGCTCAAAGTACCGCCTCAGGAATTCAATTCGATCGACGCTTTCAGGTAACTTCGAAAAGGTACATAAATCGAATAGATATGTAGCAGGGAATTTCCAGGAAACCGTTCTCCAAGTGTCGGAGACTATTCTCCCTACTTTCCTCCAGAGAACCATTCATTTTTCGGTCTGACTATGACACAAGATGAATATCATGTGGGGACATTATGCTTGAAAGACAGTGACCAGGTGTGACAAATTTTTTCCATTAGCTGAAACCCAATTCGCGGTCAAAAATATTTTCTTTCCCTTAGAAATTGATCTCCACCATTAATTTCGTTAATTTAATTAATATCTATATCAAATGATAATTCACAATCCTATGAATTAAATAACGAGAAAAATTTATTTAAAAAGAATTATCCGACCAAATGTGACAAATTTTTTCCATTAGCTGAAACGCAATTCGTAGCCAAAAATATTTTCTTACCCTTAGAAATTAATCTCTACCATTAACTTCGCTAATTAATATTTATATCAAAAGATATTTCACAAACCTATAGACTGAATTAAAAAATGAGAAGAATTGATTTAAAAAGAATTATCCGACCAGATCTCCGAATATTATGGATAAATTGACGATTTATGGAAAATTCAAATTATTCCACGAATTATTCGATACGTATTCTGAGAAATCTTCGAAATACATTATTTTAAAATTCATTTTCAGAATTATTAGGGAAATAATGTATTTTTAAAATAACAGCATTATTTCATAAAACATCTCGCGTGAAAAATCAATGAATACATTTGCAATTCAATGATTTATTCGGTACGTCAAATAATAAATTATTCGTGATTTATGCCGGATTCATATTTATATGTTAATACCATCACTATTTTTTATTAATACTATAACAAGGTGTTAATATGTTAATACTAGAAGCATAATTAGCATTAATATTGATAATACCCGCTTAAAGAACAAAATTTCCATTTTCATTATCTATATTATCTCCCTAACCAATCCATTCTCCAATTTACCATTTACTATTTTTACCAAGTGCAGAACATAACCTCGCTAAAGACTCTGCAATAATAACAGCCGTTGTATATATCACGTTTAAAATAACTACTTCCAAAAGCAACCTCACTATTTGAAATAAAATACGCCGAGATCTGGCATCGCAGTTCCCCTTGGAAATAAATTCGGAGCCACTCGATTACCCCATTACCGTCAACCCCAACGAATAAATAACCCGAAAGGATGATAATCGAATCGCGTAAGAAGACAACTAATACCTCCACCTCGAAGGGAAGTTGCGAGGCCATGGGAAGGCATCCATTGCTCCTTTAAATACCCCTCTAACACGCTACAAACTTTCGAGCGCCATCAAACTTCATTCATCCTCGACTTCCGCCATGCCCTATTCAAATACCTGGAGACTCGTCGCAGAGCGCTCCTCGCCCCCGTATCAGCGATTCGCAGGAGAAATCCTATTTCCACGATAGCACAGACTTATCGACGAGTTTCACTGTTCGATTCCCTAGTTCACGAACGCTACAGGACGCGTGCACCTGCGAGTACGTATACACGCGTATGTCGAGAGTGTCGCGTTTCGAGCGAGCAGAAAGCTCCACGGCTGAAACGATAATGACATCCTAGCGCGTGCTAGGTGCCTCCTAATTAAATGGATATCAGCTCAGCCTGGTCTTGACGAGCAGCGATAAGCCGGGTCTCATCTCCTCCCGCTGCGGAATTAATTAGCGTTTACCGGAGTCGGTGTACTCGTTCGATCCCTTTGTGACACGGAATTGCGGCCTGGTGCAATGATTAAGAAATGGAAATGGACGGCGATAAGAATATCGGCGGGAACCATCGTCTGGATGCCATGAATCGCGAGTTTTGAGTAACGTGTCTCGTGTATTGCTAATTGTGAGTATCCTGTTTCGTGTATTGCTAATTGTGAGTATCGTGTTTTGTGTATTACTAATTGTGAGTACCGTGTCTTGTGTATTGCTAATTGTGAATATTGTGTTCTGTATATTGCTAATTGTGAGTATCGTATTTTGTGTATTACTAATTGTGAGTGTTGTGTCGTCTGTATTGCTAATTGTGAATATTGTGTTCTGTGTATTGCTAATTGTGAGTATCATATTTTGTGTATTATTAATTATGAGTGTTGTGTTTTATGTATTGCTAATTGTGAGTGTTGTGTCTTATGTATTGCTAATTGTGAATATTGTGTTCTGTGTATTGCTAATTGTGAATATTGTGTTCTGTGTATTGCTAATTGTGAGTGTTGTGTCTTATGTATTGCTAATTGTGAATATTGTATTCTGTGTATTGCTAATTGTGAGTGTTGTGCCTTATGTATTGCTAATTGTGAATATTGTGTTCTGTGTATTGCTAATTGTGAATATTGTGTTTTGTGTATTGCTAATTGTGAGTACCGTGTATTGTGTATTGCTAATTGTGAATATTGTGTTCTGTATATTGCTGATTCTGAGTATCGTATTCTGTGTAATACTAATTGTGAGTGTTGTGTCTTATGTACTGCTAATTGTGAGTGTTGTGTCTTATGTATTGCTAATTGTGAATATTGGGTTCTGTGTATTGCTAATTGTGAATATTGCGTTCTTTGTATTGCTAATTGTGAATATTGTGTTCTGTGTATTGCTAATTGTGAATATTGTGTTTTGTGTATTGCTAATTGTGAGTACGTAGCCAAGATGACATGAAAACGTTTGATTTCTGGTATTTATGAAAAGTGGTATCCATTTCGTCGTGATTTAGTTCTTAAGGGCGTTGAAATTTATTCTTATTTTTATTTTAATTTTCATTTTGACTTTGGGAGGTAATACTACTTCTCTATCTACTATTAGAGACTATACAGGTATGACTTGCTCTGTAGCTATTATTTTCCTAGGTATTTTGACTTCTTTGGTCTCTGGTTTCGCGTAAGAACTGTGATAATACAGTAAATACCTTTTTATTTAATATCAGAGACCTATTACTGAGTATTAATTAGTCCTTTCTGCTTTTCTTTGAATATTGTAATTCTCCATATTGACGTATATGTTAATAAGCTTCGAGCAACCGTTTTAATTTTTAGAAGCGATGAAAGAGAATATTCTTTTCTTTTTATTTTTTATTTATCTGTTAGATCTGCTTATTGTTTATTGTTAGTGGATTTCGTGTATACTTCGTAACTTTCAGTGTGTTAACACCGAATTATACACGTGTCTGTCTATATTAATTAATTTCGGATAATCCCTCGTTAAAAATTTTAAGTGGAATATAAGACGCGTGAATAAAATACCAAACATAACCTAAAAAACGGGTGATAAAATGAGAAAATGAGTGATAGTGCGTGAATTATTCTATCTGTAGATTCCATATGTATAAATACAGATAAAATATTAAATTAAGTGGTATTGATTACTAATACTGGACTACAACACTGAATCGAATATCCGAATTACGATGTAAAATTTACTGCCTGAATTATAATAATAAATCGATTATTACAATGCTAATTCCACTTTACGATTATGTCTCCTCATCAATTCCGGCGTTACTTCCATAAATGGCAATAATAAATTTCACGTTTTGATTCACTCATTTTCGATGACATAAAGCTTCAAACTGATTCCCCAATTCCCATTTCCTATCCCTAATAAATTGATTTTTAAATCACCTCCCTAAAAAATACTCTCAAATTTCACGGGAAATAAAAATTTCCCAAATCTAAGGATTCTATCGCATTACCAGCAATCCTAAAACCACCCCTCGAGTTACGAGCAATTTCACACCTGTGTATATTCAAATTAGAGGCTTTTATAAATTAAAATTTAAATCATAGCAGATTCAAATTAAAAATCCTTGTATATTCAAATCAGAATCGTTTAAAAATTCCAACTGAAAACTTTGGTGAATTGAAATTAAGAACTTGGGAAATTAAATTCTTTGCGGTTCCACACGGTGATTAGCGTGATAGGAAAAAACAATTAGTTAATAACCACTTAGGAAAAGGAAAGACAGTTCGTCTTAAAACACACACAAAGGTGCACCGATTGTTAAAATCTCCTCGTATCGACAGAACAAGGTGATTAGTTTTGTGCATCGTACGAAACATCCATTTTGTGCCGTGAATTTTCAAGTGTCACTTGCAAAGCGGATACTTACGGAGTTGAAACATTTGAAGAACCGCATTTCGTAGTTGGTCCCTGAAATCCATCAATTCACATCTGAATTTTCTAGCAACTTTTCTTTCGGAAATTGTGTATACACTGTACGCCGTGAGAACTCTTTTCTAACGGGAGCGAAGAAACCATAACCATACCTCGTGCCATTAAAAAAAAAAAAGAAAATAAAATTCAAATCTGAATCGGTTTTTTGAGAAACATTTGTTGCGAAACGGATTCTGTTTCCCTGCTCGTCTACCATTCAGTGATTTTCAATTTCTTCCGCAACTCGAAACCGTATAAATATGAATGGATATAGGAAATTAGCATAATTCAACTTCCTCGTGAATAATACAACCTGTTTTACATCTAACGTAAAATCATATTCGCCGGAAAAGGGATTTAGAACGTGAATATTTGTCGCACATTTGCGTTCGAAACTTCTTTGTTCTCGAAATCAGTCAGACGACAAACTTTCATAGGAAAAATGAAAAATCTATCAATTTTTTCCTCTGAAATATTTTTACTATTGCTGATACCTAGTTAATAATTGTAATAAACAGAAAATTTGAGTTTTTAATTTAATATATTAATATTACTGTATTTTATAAACTACTAAGAGCCGTAATACGTACTTGTTTAATTAAAAAATTCCGCGATTCACTTCTACAATTTAAAGTTAAAAATTACCGATACAATGGTACCGAATTAAACTTTCCAATGTTAATTAAGAAGGGGAGAAATTAGGCTGTCGAGTCAAACTGCTATACTTCCCACTCATTCGTATCCGACAACGCGTATTTCTTTCCAGTCGTGATATAATTTAATTTCACTTACAATTTAAATTAAAAATAAATCTAGAGGTACCAAAATTATTGTAAATACAGGAAACTACCCCCTTGAAAATCCAACGCAATTTCTTTCCTAAGAAGAATACAAAAATTTGCAATTATTTTGGCAATTTGCAATTCAGAATAAAAAATAAATCCAACGGTGCCAAAATTAAATACAAGAAGCTACCCCTTTGAAAATGTAACGCAATTTCTTTCCTAAGAAAAATACAAAAATTTGCAATTATTTTGGCAAATTGCAATTCAGAATAAGAAACAAATCTAAAGGTGATAAAATTAAATACAGGAAATTATCCCTTGAAGATCAAACGTAATGTCTCTCTTGAAAACGTAACAAAATTCGCAATTATTTCGATAATTTGCAATTCAGAATAGAAAACAAATCTAAAGGTACCAAAATTAAATACAGGAAACTACCCCCTACAAAGATCAAACGCAATTTCTCTCTTGAAAAAATAACAAAATTTGCAATTATTTTGGCAAATTGCAATTCAGAATAAAAAATAAATCCAAAGGTGCCAAAATTAAATACAGGAAGCTACCCCTTCGAAGATCAAATTCAAAATTTTTCTTCTAAAAAAAAACAAGAAAAATTGCATAGCATGTTTTTCGATAATAAATTAATCTCGCGTCAGCCACGAAGGTTTGAATAAAAAGAAGAATTTGAAAGTTCGTCAGAAACGTCACTTGCTCGAACACACAGCACGCCAGTTCTCTCGAACAATGCGGTTCGTTATATCGCACAAGATGATCGACACGAACTGATGAACTAGCGACCACGGTGTTCCACTGAAACTTCAATACCGTAGCTTGTATACCATAAAAGATCGGCTACAAACGTGGTTTACACGTTTACTGAAAGTAACTCCTGTACACTGTGCCAGCTTATGCTATCATAGACCTGGCCACCATCTTGTGGAACACTTCAGCTAGTTTAATGAGTAACGATCTAATTTACAACAGCATCGAGCAACTTCCTGTTTAATACTTGTCTACGGGACGTTTGCTGTTTAGACATCATTGGCAATGGCGTTAAGTACCACCATGATATACTGGCTATAGCAATTTCGAATAGTGATCGTAATTCATTATGTACGTTAAATATACAGTGGGCAGAAGAGGTATCAGCACGGTATATTCCAAGGAAATTCGTCGAACTAGAAAGTTTTGGTTTTGATGAGAACCTGTGTACATGTACTGCGTTATGAGCATAATTTACACGCAATCATTTGTTTAAGGGAGATGAACAGAGCGTCGAGGTTTCCCTATTTTCTCATGCTCTGATTATAATCCTTTTTGAGACGAAATGTTGGGAATTAAAGATTTTTAGTATAAAATGTTTTGCTGTATCTTGTACTATTGCAAATTATATTTAAAAAAGGGAAAATTGAAGTGAAAATTCGATTGCTGATTTCATCTGCTTGGAGTGAAATTACGTGAGATAAAAGATTGCTGCAGGTATACTTTGTTGTGATATAGTATACAAAATCAGAATCTTTTGATTAGGTGAATTTCCTTGGAATAGAGCGTTCCAATACTTCGTGTACCCACTGCATGTATCTGATTATAAAAGTACTCTGAGTATTTTTAAAATATCAGAGATTTTGCGCTTTAAATATAGCGTAAATTAAAAAATTAATTACGATAAAATAATTTAAAAGAAAATAATTTAACTGTTTAATTTCTTGCTATTTTGGCAAGACAGTTTTATTTTATCGTAACAAATTGTACATGGATTTTTCCAGTTACTGAACTTTTATAATCACAGGTACATATAATGGTGAAAATGAAAGTAAAATTTTGAAAACATACGTAGGAATTAATAAAAATTGTATGGAAAATTACACGTGGGATTAACAACAAGAGGTGAATGTAAATTGTATGATTATAGGATTATATTATTTGGAGCAGAAGTTCATTCAAAATGGCGATGCTCTGACACTCCTGGACTGGATATAAGTATTTAAACTGAATTAATTATATTTTCCATTATAATACTTAAATAACTATTATTCAAATGCTACTGCCAATCAGCTATTAATATCAAAATATTAAAATAGGATCCCGAAACAGTGAAAAATCCGAGAATTATTGAAAAATTACTGCAAAGTGATAGTCTATCTTCCACCCTCATTAATATTGACACTAACAATGCTAAAATTCCATCAATATTCGAATGCAATATTTAAATATCAAACTGCTACTATCCTCCCTTTAGTTTTCGTTTCTTCGACGCATTAAATATGAAATAAAATGAAAAATCTGGGGGAAAGGAGAATCCTATCGATCCGAATTAATACAAAGGATCATATTTTATCACTTTACCCGATGTGTATCGATTTTGTTGCTTGAATTCGTTATTTTTAACCCTTCGACGTTGCACCAAACGTTAATCGATAGGAGGATTCTAAAAAAGAAAGGAGGAGAGAGGAAGCTAAATGAAGAGAAAGCTTTATCGGAATGTCAAGGCTAGTCGATTGTATATATCGAATCGCAGTACCATCTGCTCGTGTCACTTCTCATATTGTCCATCGCGCGAAATTATTTCGTTACTACGAACCTAGTCCCAAGAATTGCCTAGTGAAACGGAAAATGTATATTTCAAGATGGACAGTTGACAGGAAGAATGCAACTGGAACACTATTAACCAGAGAAATTCCAAAGAAAGGGGTGAAAGGGAGTAACAGCGTGAAGCTGTCGGAAGAATTATAAATCGTATAATTATATTCCAATTTTGAATAATTTTCTTTAATTTGGTTTAAGATGGAAATCGTACTGCAAATATTTTCAGAGGGAATTTGATTTTTCTTGAGGATCACCCTGATGTACTTTTTCAAAATGGTAGATAGTGTTTGACATCTTGAATTAATGTTAAACCTATACTACTGCAATTTATTTACAGCCAATCATACATAATATATAATTTCATTTTTCCTTTGCCTAATAAAATTTAATAAATGTACAAAATTATTAATTGGCTAATTTCCTAGTTTGACAGCTTGTCACGAATTGGACAAGGAATTAATTTAATAACTTTGTGTTAAAATATTCGCAATAAATTATAAATTGCAAAATTCTATTTCTGAAATACTTTTCGAGGAACTACAAAATCGACAAAGCAACTATGAACAGTCTGTTTTTACCTACTTCGCGATACCTTTATACAATACTGTGCAAGAGGACCAAAAGAACTAAATTACCCCTAAAGAACACTATATGGTATTATTTAATATAGTAAGCCAATAATAATTTAATAACAAAAACTAAAGACAGGTTAAAAAACATCAAAATCTATTAAAGTATTAAAGTATACCTTCCCAAATTATACCTGTTAAAAGCAAAAGAGAATAGAGAGAGAGGTTAGGCTAGAATAATTATATGCAAATGCAAATTGCATATAATTAGTATACACATTAGTTATACACTTTCATAAGCTATGAAAGTTTATCTCAATACCAAAGAGATTGAAATACCAATCTATCACTATCATAAATTGGAAAACAAAATTTTTTCCTAACAAAATATCCAATTTTTAAAAATAACTCCTGGAACATCTCCCTTTAATGTACACAAAATTGCGACGCAATAACGTACAGAATATTTTTCATAAATTTCAGGAAATAAGTTCCTAAATAACATGGTTCACGCGATGATGCGTCGATCAATAGACAGAGTGCTGGAAATTTAAGGACACTCTATTATTATGCATTCAATCTTCGATCAGCAACTCATCCTACATCCCGACACACGCGTGCTTTATCTGCTTTTCGAATACTCGTCCGCCTGTAATGGCAACACCGATCATCAAAATTTCCGACCACCCTTCTCCCGCTCCACCCCCCTCTTTTTTCGAATTTTTTCCAAACTACCCGCTGCAATTGGAAAACGAGAACTCTCGTATTTACCGCGGAACGGATTTCCATATTTGCCGAACACGCAGCTGTGATATCGCTGGATCAACGATTTATTACAAATTCCGAATTACCCACGACCTGCCGGTCGCCATTTCCAGCCAAACTAAAATTACTGCACTTATATTTACTTCCCACGTCCAATGCTACACCTATATTTCTAATTGCAAATGGAGGAAGGTTCAGTGAAACGATCAACGATTCGGTGATTTTAATTAAACTTAATTACAGTTAAACCTAATTTTTAATCATCGTGACATGTAAGTACAATACGTCTCATTTAAATGAAATTAGTAGAAAATTCATTTTAAAATGTGTCTATTTATTTTATATATATATTTATTGTTATTTATTATTATTATTTTAGTGGGTTTCCCTTTTAATCGCTTCTTACGACAAGCAGGGGATACTGTTGGGGTATTCTGTCCCGCCCACAACACGGGGTTTATTATTATTGTTATTATTTCCATTATTTAGTTCCATTATCTTTACCATCAAAGTGGAGTGGAATATCAAAAACGTGCACGATGCTGTTATTGCATGGGCAGTAACAACAAATATATCACTACATATACAATGAGTCACAAAATTATTGGCAAACGCAGAAATTGGTAAGAATGTGAAGGGTAAAAGAAATAATCAAATATTTCTTAATCCTCTTTTGTTTACAAAATAATGTTTAGACCATAAACTCTCAACATTATGAATAAATCAAACATTATCAATCCAACATTATAAATAAACATAATGAATAA
>NW_016919520.1:50508-53219 GCF_001483705.2 Eufriesea mexicana
TTATATTATTATTTATATATACTTATTATATTATTTATTATTTATTTTATATATATTTATTATTATATACATATATGTACATATGATTGGAGATTTAACACTGGAGCTAGCATGGGGATGAAAGAGAATTGCTCTTGGTAAAAATTATACTGATTTTTGTTTAAATTATGTTTCAATCGTTTCAAGACCAACTTGTTTGTTAAAGAATCAGTTATGTATGGAGCACCCTGTATATCTCAGAAAAATTCCTCGTGTAATAATCGACTGTAGACAATCGGTCTATGAATAAATTACTGGGTATTAAATATTCCGAAGGTATCGAGGTAAGAATTATTCCCATTTCAACCGTCTGCTGATGTTTCCATATCTTTATCGCCGATAAAACGTTTATTAGCGCAGCTATTACAGCGAGCAATCGTTCTCGGAAAATGGTGAAAAAATAAAATTCGAGGAGAAAATTGCCTCAGCTTTGTATTTAATTTCCCAGCAGCTGAAGGATCCAATTCATGGCCGGAAAAAATTAGAAAAATAGGGAATAATTGGAAACCCTTCCTCGGATATTGCACTTAGCCATTATCATTTATTTCGATCATAACAGAATATGCTCAAGATCATTAGGAAAAAGTCTGAAAGGTGCTCCTTTCTCTCCGAAATATTATATTTCTCTGAGAAATTCACGAAAGCATTGGATATCGATGATCAAACGCTAAATAATCATTTAAACTCGACTTTATCTATTTATCTTCATTTTATCTTTCTCTATTATCACCCTGAAGTTGATCTACAGATAATTAGCGAAAACGTGTTTCTCAAATAAAGGTACTCTTCAGTTGGTATTCCATACTTGCAACTAGACTAGGGACTAGGGTTTTCTGGCTTATGGCTCTTCTCTGAACTATAACCTCTTACCCTTTCTTCACGAAAGTTTGAATATACTTGTAACATATTGTTATCTATACGAAAGGTGCACTTTTCTCTCAGAAATATTATAATTCTCTGGGAAATTCACGAAAGCATCGAATATCGATGATCAAACACTAAATAACCATTTAAACTCGACTTTATCCATTTATCTTCATTTTATCTGTCTCTCTTATCACCCTGAAATTGATTTGCAGATAATTAGCCAAAACGTACTTCTCAAATAAAAGAAAATACTCGAGTACTCCTCAATTGCCATTCCATACTTGCAACTAGACTAGGGACTAGGGTTTTCTGACTTATGGCTCTTCTTTGAACTGTAATCTCTTATTCTTCCTTCACGAAAATTTGGATATACTTGTAATTCTACACTTGTAAATATTGTTATCTATACGTATGCAGTATTCGACGAATATTTAATAAAAATATTTTTGCGTGTTCCAGGAAATGGGGTCTACATAAATCCCAATGAGATTATTAGCGAAATAAGTACGTAGAGGCAACGGGAATTTCCTCGATCCAAGGTCCTCCACGGTGAAATCGTAGTGCAAGGAGTTAGACGACTCCTACCCTCTGCTCAATTCCCAGGAACCCCATCCTCGGGACGTTGGAAGCAAAGCGAAGTAGCAATTTCCACTACTGCAGAGCCTGGCATAATCAATAGCGTGATTCTCTAAAAACACTTGCCTGGAGCTGAAAGGAAATGCCCGACTGCACTCGTGACGCTAATGAACCGCCGAAGACGTCCCCTTTTACTACGGCGTCCGCTCAAAGGGCGAAGTTTATCGGGAGATACAGGGGACAAGCAAAGCCAGCGAGGCTAATCCAGGGTGTCGGCGTTATCCCGTCGTATCTTCTCCAATTATTACCTTCCGGATAAGGCGAGGCATTGTTCGCCGACAGGGCCTGCTTCTTTTAATGGCGGCGTTCTACGGAGTCGCTGTGTTTCACCCCCGTAATGAGATAGAATGGCACTTGAACTTGCGCGCGTGACTGAGGACCAGCTGGACCGTGGCTCGTCGCAGTTTACCCGCCGAACACCTGTGCGTCCTCGGTGCATCTCGTGTGTAAAAATACCAGGTCGGTTTTATCCCACCGTTTTTCTGCCCTGAAAATCCCCGCTTGGTCAAGGTTGCCGAGCTAGGGGAAGGCCGATGGCTTCTGAATCGTCCACCGGGAATACCCGGGATCCAGGCTTTCCGCAGGGAAACGTGCACCCGGCTGACTAGGGAAAAAAGCTGGCGAATGACAGACTGGGTTTAACCCTTTCTTTAAGGAGATAGATCGAGATTGGAAACAGTTTTCAGGTATTTTTATTTCGATATAATTGTACGTAGAATCGGATTTTGGGTGGATTGACTTAGGATAGTATTGTTGGCTTCTTAATAGAATAAAAGAAGCTAGAATAACGGTGACTGGCTATGAGACAAGACAGATTCGCTATGTGCACGCTCTTCTGATCTTTCTTAAAATTGACTAACATTAGACTTTGACACACTGTCTTTTACTGACAAATCTTAGACCGAAAGCAGACTTTCTTCGACTCTACAAGACTGACTTGCCCCTACCCTTGTACTTTTAATTATACCATTCATTCTGTCTTGTATCATACCCAGGCTTTCCTTTCCAATTATGCCTCTTTCCTCACAACCTCGGTGGAACAGGTACTTCGACCACACTAGACGCATCCCTAAACTTTCACTGGACTATACCATAAATATTTCTTGCAGCCAATCCTCTTGCACGTGGTCTATTTCGTTCTAAGCCCAAATATTCTTGACATTCTTCCA
>NW_016919521.1:0-871 GCF_001483705.2 Eufriesea mexicana
TTCTGTCCTCCAAAGAGACAAGCAGAGCATTTTATAGCGCAGTAGGGTGCAGAAACCCACCGTATAGCAGTGTATAGCACAAAAGTCGGAGGTATCCCATACTAGCCTGGGCAAACCTTACATACCCAAACGGAACATAACACAACCTAACGTGCTGCGACCACTATTCTTGGCGTCCACGGAAACGAGCAGAGTGTGATAGCGCACTGCAATGCGCAGTACTCCTTAGAATAGATGTGCGTAGCACAAAAGTAGAAGCCATACCATCCCAACGCAACGTAACCTAACCTAACCACACGTTATCTACCACAAGCTAACGTGCCATGACCAGTATTGCTTTCCTCTCCATAGACAAGCAGAATATTGAAGATGAGGGTAGGGAGCTGAAGACCATAGAATCACAGTCTATAGCAGAAAAGTCAAAGCTATCCAAGCATAACCCAAACAAATATGACCTAACCAAACGAAGCATAACTGGACATGACTAACCGCGACCAATACTGCGAGGCGCCCTTGGGACAGCAGAATACAGAAGAACACAGTAGAGCGCTGAATTGCTATACACTGTCATTCGGTGGGCTTCTGTGATCTACTGCGCTCTAATGTATTGTGCTTTGCTCTGTGGAGGCCAGGAGCAGTTGTCGCGGCACCCCATGTTGAGTAACGCTACGTTGTGGTAGGTTTGGTTAGGTCAGGTTAGGACTTTTTTGCCATTCAGTGCAATATGGTGGATTTCTGCGCACTACTCTGCTTTAGTACACTATGCTTGTCCCTGTGGAGGCCTGAAATAGTGGCCTCTTCATGTTAGGTTAAGTTAGGTTACGTTTGTGTATGTAACGTTTGGCTAGGTTAGGATAGGCTACTTTGACTT
>NW_016919522.1:0-1870 GCF_001483705.2 Eufriesea mexicana
AAAGTCAATGCAACCCCAACCTCACCAATCTAAACGTGACAGAAGCAGACATAACGTAACCCAGACCTACGTACTACGAACGCTATTGCTGTCCTCGCGAGAGCTAAACAGAGTACAGCAGAGCAATGTGTAAGGCTGAAATCGTCCGAATAGCCCGGGTATAAGACAGATGTCGAAGCTCCCCTATCCAAGCAAAACCAAACTCAACCTGTCCCAGCGTAATTTAACTCAACCAAACCTGCCACGACCGATGTTGCTGGTCTCGCCAGAGACAAGCAGATGCTAGACGGGCAAAGCTGTACACGTACATCGACCGAATACCAGTGAAAAGCACAAGAGTCAAATATACCCTAACCTAAAACCTAACCTGACCCAACCCAATGAAACCAAACGTAGAATAACTAAACGTAACTAGCCGACACCTCCTTTGGTGGTCTCCCCAGAGCCAAGCAGGGCATATTAGGGGAAAGTAGAGTGCAGTGGTACATAGAGTGGCAGCCCCTAGCGCGACAGTCAGAGATATCCTAACCTAGCACAGGCAAACCTAACCTAACCAAACGTAACCTAACAAAACACAGCGCGCCGCCGCAACCATATCTGGAATTCCCAGAGCAAAGCAGGGAGGGTTAGATTACAGTAAGGCTCAGAATTGCACTGAATGCCAGTGTACAGCGCAAAAGCCAAAGCTATGCAGTTCAAACCTAATCAATCCTAACCTAAACAAGCGTAATATAGCTAAACCAACCGTGCCAACACACCTATTGCTGGCCACCACAGTGACAAGGCGATGCTAGTAGAGCAATGCATTTCAAAGATACAGAACGAATAGCAGTGTATAGCAGATAAGACAAGGCTACTCTAACCGAACATATCTCAAACTAGCCAAGCCAAGCGTTACATAGCCCATGCTAGCGTGCAGAGACCGCAATTGCTGGCCTCTCTAGAGCCAAGCAGAACAAACTAGAGCACAGTAGATTGCTGTAAACAACCGCAATGCAGTGCATACCACAAAAGTTGAAGCAGCCCTGACCAAATCTAACCTAACCTAATATAACAAAGCGTAACCTAACTCAACCTGTCGTGCCACTGCCGCTATTGCTGGCCTCTCCAGAGCGAAGCATAACAAACTAGCGCAAAGTAGAGCGCAGAAATCCACCGAATAGCAGCGTATAGCACGAAAGTCAAAGCTACCCTGTCCAAACTTAACCAAACGTAACTTAGCTCAACCTAACGTGCCTACACCACTATTGCTGACCTCCCCAGATCCTAGCAGAATATACCAGAGCACGGCAGACCGCAGAAATCCACCGCATTGATGCGTAGAGCAGAAAAGGAAAGGATATGCCACCAAACCTGACCTATAGTAACCTAGCTCAACGTAACCAACCGAAACCAAATGTGTCTAGCCCACTGTTGCTGGCATCCCCGTCGCCGATCAGGGCACCTTAGAGGAGAGTAGAACGCAGAGATCCAGAGAACGGCAGTGTATGTTACGAAAGTCAAAGGTATATCAACCTAACCCAAGCAAGCCTAACATATCCAAACGTAACCTATCCCATCCTATCGCGCCGCGGCCACTATTTCTGGAATTCCCAGAAAAATGCAGGGAAAACTAGGTCACAGAAGAGCACAGAATTCCACCGAATGGCGGTGCACAGCACAAAAGTCAAAGCTACCATGGCCTCACATAACAAATTGTAACGCAACCAAACGTAACATGACTCAACCAGACGTACCGAGGCCATCACCGCTGGCCTTCCCAGATCCAAGCAGAGCACAGTAAAGCGCATAAATTCAACGAACAGCCGTGTAAAGCACAAAAGTGGAAGCCATCATAACCAAACCTAACCTAACATAACCTAACAAATCG
>NW_016919523.1:0-299 GCF_001483705.2 Eufriesea mexicana
TTCTGGCCTCCGCAGGGCCGAGCAGAACGTACGAGAGCATACAGGAACGCAGGGATCCATCAAGTATCAGTGTACAGCAAAAAAGTCAAAACTACTCTATCCTAACTTAACAAACTCTCACATCACCAAACGTAACATTGCTCAAACCAACGTGCCGAGACAACTGCTGCTTGCCTCCACAGGGCCAAGCAGAATGTTGTAGAGAACAGACGAGCGCAGGAAACCGCCGAATAACGGTGTATAGCATGAAAGTCAAAGCTGTCCTAACCGAATATACCGTAACCTTAACTAACCAAACA